>NW_027446121.1:0-83770 GCF_038048845.1 Mixophyes fleayi | reverse complement strand
TCATGATTCATGATTCAATTCATGATTAATGATTCATTTCATGATTCATAATTCATGATTTATGATTCATGATTCAATTCATGATTCATGATTCAATTCATAATTCATGATGCAATTCATGATTCATTTCATGATTCATGATTCATGATTCATGATTCAATTCATGATTCACGATTCATGATTTAATTCATGATTCATGATTCAATTCATGATTCATTTCATGATTCATGATTTATGATTCATGATTTTATTTATGATCCATGATTCAATTCATGATTCATGATTCAATTCATGATTCATGATTAAATACATGATTCATGATTCAATTCATGACTCATGATTCAATTCATGATTCATGATTCAATTCATGATCCATGATTCAATTCATGATTCATTTAATGTTTCATGATTTATGATTCAATTCATGATTTATGATTCGATTCATGATTCATGAATCATGATTCGATTCATGATTCATGAATCATGATTAGATTCATGATTCATGATTCATAAATCATGATTCAATTCATGATTCCTGATTCCTGATTCATGATTCATGATTCATGATTCAATTCATGATTCATGATTCAATTCATGATTCATGATTCAATTCATGATTTATTTCATGATTCATGATTCATGATTCATGATTCAATTCAGGATTCATGATTCAATTCATGATTCATGATTAGATTCATGACTCATGATTCAATTCATGATTCATGAATCAATTTATAATTCATGATTCTAATCATGATTCATTTAATGATTCAAGATTTATGATTGAATTCATGATTTATGATTCAATTCATGATTCATGATTCATGATTCAATTGATGAATCATCATTCGATTCATGATTCATGATTCATGAATCATCATTCGATTCATGATTCATGATTCATGATTCATGAATCATCATTCGATTTATGATTCATGAATCATGATTTGATTCATGATTCATGATTCATGATTCAATTCATGAATCATGAATCGAATCATGTTTCATGAATTGAATCATGAATCATGAATCATGAATCATGATTAAATTCATGATTCATGATTCATTTCATGATTCATGATTTATGATTCATGATTTTATTCATGATGTATGATTCAATTCATGATTCATGATTAAATACATGATTCATGATTCAATTCATGACTCATGATTCAATTAATGATTCATGATTCAATTTATGATTCATTTAATGATTCATGATTTATGATTTAATTCATGATTCATGAATCATGATTCGATTCATGATTCATGATTCATGAATCATGATTCGATTTATGATTCATGATTCATAAATCATGATTCAATTCATGATTCATGATTTATGATTCGATTCATGATTCACGATTCATGAATCATGATTCAATTCATGATTCATGATTCATAAATCATGATTCAATTCATGATTCATGATTCATGATTCGATTCATGATTCAATTAATGATTCAATTCATGATTCATGAATCATGATTCAATTCATGATTCATGATTCAATTCATGAATCATCATTCGATTCATGATTCATGATTCATGAATCATCATTCGATTCATGATTCATGAATCATGATTTGATTCATGATTCATGATTCATGAATTATGATTCAATTTATGATTCATGATTCATGATTCATGATTCATGATTCAATTTATGATTCATGATTCATGATTCATGAATTGAATCATGAATCATGAATCATGAATCATGATTAAATTCATGATTCATGATTCATTTCATGATTCATGATTTATGATTCATGATTTTATTCATGATTCATGATTCAATTCATGATTCATTTCATGATTCATGATTCATGATTCATGATTCAATTCATGATTCATGATTCAATTTATGATTCATGATTAAATACATGATTCATGATTCAATTCATAATTCATGATTCAATTCATGATTCATTTCATGATTCATGATTCATGATTCATGATTCAATTCATGATTCATAATTCATGATTTAATTCATGATTCATGATTCAATTCATGATTCATTTCATGATTCATGATTTATGATTCACGATTTTATTCATGATCCATGATTCAATTCATGATTCATGATTCAATTCATGATTCATGATTAAATACATGATTCATGATTCAATTCATGACTCATGATTCAATTCATGATTCATGATTCAATTCATGATCCATGATTCAATTCATGTTTCATTTAATGTTTCATGATTTATGATTCAATTCATGATTTATGATTCGATTCATGATTCATGAATCATGATTCGATTCATGATTCATGAATCATGATTCGATTCATGATTCATGAATCATAAATCATGATTAGATTCATGATTCATGATTCATGAATCATGATTCGATTCATGATTCATGATTCATGATTCAATTCATGATTCATGTTTCAATTCATGATTCATGATTCAATTCATGATTTATTTCATGATTCATGATTCATGATTCATGATTCAATTCAGGATTCATGATTCAATTCATGATTCATGATTAGATTCATGACTCATGATTCAATTCATGATTCATGAATCAATTTATAATTCATGATTCCAAACATGATTCATTTAATGATTCAAGATTTATGATTCAATTCATGATTTATGATTCGATTCATGATTCATGATTCATAAATCATGATTCGATTCATGATTCATGATTTATGAATCATGATTCAATTCATGATTCATGATTCATGATTCATGATTCAATTCATGAATCATCATTCGATTCATGATTTATGATTCATGAATCATCATTCGATTCATGATTCATGATTCATGAATCATCATTCGATTCATGATTCATGAATCATGATTTGATTCATGATTCATGATTCATGATTCAATTCATGAATCATCATTCGATTCATGATTCATGATTCATGAATCATCATTCGATTCATGATTCATGATTCATGAATCATCATTCGATTCATGATTCATGAATCATGATTTGATTCATGATTCATGATTCATGATTCAATTCATGATTTATGATTCGATTCATGATTCATGATTCATAAATCATGATTCGATTCATGATTCATGATTTATGAATCATGATTCACTTCATGATTCATGATTCATGATTCATGATTCAATTCATGAATCATCATTCGATTCATGATTCATGATTCATGAATCATCATTCGATTCATGATTCATGATTCATGAATCATCATTCGATTCATGATTCATGATTCATGATTTGATTCATGATTCATGATTCATGATTCAATTCATGAATCATCTTTCGATTCATGATTCATGATTCATGAATCATCATTTGATTCATAATTCATGATTCATGATTCATGAATCATCATTCGATTCATGAATCATGAATCATGATTTTGATTCATGATTCATGATTCATGATTCAATTCATGAATCATGAATCGAATCATGATTCATGATTCGATTCATGATTCATGAATCATAAATCATGATTAGATTCATGATTCATGATTCATAAATCATGATTCAATTCATGATTCATGATTCATGATTCAATTCATGATTCCTGATTCCTGATTCATGATTCATGATTCATGATTCAATTCATGATTCATGATTCAATTAATGATTCATGATTCAATTCATGATTCATGATTCAATTCATGATTTATTTCATGATTCATGATTCATGATTCATGATTCAATTCAGGATTCATGATTCAATTCATGATTCATGATTAGATTTATGACTCATGATTCAATTTATGATTCATGCATCAATTTATAATTCATGATTCTAATCATGATTCATTTAATGATTCAAGATTTATGATTCATGATTTTATTCATGATTTATGATTCAATTCATGATTCATGATTAAATACATGATTCATGATTCAATTCATGACTCATGATTCAATTAATGATTCATGATTCAATTCATGATTCAATTCATGATTCATGATTTATGATTCGATTCATGATTCACGATTCATGAATCATGATTCAATTCATGATTCATGATTCATAAATCATGATTCAATTCATGATTCATGATTCATGATTCGATTCATGATTCAATTCATGATTCAATTCATGATTCATGAATCATGATTCAATTCATGATTCATGATTCAATTCATGAATCATCATTCGATTCATGATTCATGATTCATGAATCATCATTCGATTCATGATTCATGATTCATGAATCATCATTCGATTCATGATTCATGATTCATGATTTGATTCATGATTCATGATTCATGATTCAATTCATGAATCATCTTTCGATTCATGATTCATGATTCATGAATCATCATTTGATTCATAATTCATGATTCATGATTCATGAATCATCATTCGATTCATGAATCATGAATCATGATTTTGATTCATGATTCATGATTCATGATTCAATTCATGAATCATGAATCGAATCATGATTCATGATTCGATTCATGATTCATGAATCATAAATCATGATTAGATTCATGATTCATGATTCATAAATCATGATTCAATTCATGATTCATGATTCATGATTCAATTCATGATTCCTGATTCCTGATTCATGATTCATGATTCATGATTCAATTCATGATTCATGATTCAATTAATGATTCATGATTCAATTCATGATTCATGATTCAATTCATGATTTATTTCATGATTCATGATTCATGATTCATGATTCAATTCAGGATTCATGATTCAATTCATGATTCATGATTAGATTTATGACTCATGATTCAATTTATGATTCATGCATCAATTTATAATTCATGATTCTAATCATGATTCATTTAATGATTCAAGATTTATGATTCATGATTTTATTCATGATTTATGATTCAATTCATGATTCATGATTAAATACATGATTCATGATTCAATTCATGACTCATGATTCAATTAATGATTCATGATTCAATTCATGATTCAATTCATGATTCATGATTTATGATTCGATTCATGATTCACGATTCATGAATCATGATTCAATTCATGATTCATGATTCATAAATCATGATTCAATTCATGATTCATGATTCATGATTCGATTCATGATTCAATTCATGATTCAATTCATGATTCATGAATCATGATTCAATTCATGATTCATGATTCAATTCATGAATCATCATTCGGTTCATGATTCATGATTCATGAATCATCATTCGATTCATGATTCATGATTCATGAACCATCATTCGATTCATAATTCATGAATCATGATTTGATTCATGATTCATGATTCATGAATCATGATTCAATTTATGATTCATGATTCATGATTCATGATTCAATTTATGATTCATGATTCATGATTCATGAATTGAATCATGAATCATGAATCATGAATCATGATTAAATTCATGATTCATGATTCATTTCATGATTCATGATTTATGATTCATGATTTTATTCATGATTCATGATTCAATTCATGATTCATTTCATGATTCATGATTTTATTCATGATTTATGATTCAATTCATGATTCATGATTAAATACATGATTCATGATTCAATTCATGACTCATGATTCATTTAATGATTCATGATTTATGATTCGATTCATGATTCATGATTCATAAATCATGATTCAATTCATGATTCATGATTTATGATTCGATTCATGATTCACAATTCATGAATCATGATTCAATTCATGATTCATGATTCATAAATCATGATTCAATTCATGATTCATGAATTATGATTCGATTCATGATGCAATTCATGATTCAATTCATGATTCATGAATCATGATTCAATTCATGATTCATGATTCATTTCATGATTCATAAATTATGATTCAATTCATGATTCATGATTCAATTCATTATTCAATTCATGAATCATGATTCAATTCCTGATTCATGATTCATTTAATAATTCATGAATTATGATTCAATTCATGATTCATGATTCAATTCATGATTTAATTTATGAATCATGATTCAATTCATGATTCATGATTCAATTCATGATTCATGATTTGAATTATGATTCATGATTCATTCCATGATTCATGAATTATGATTCAATTCATGATTCATGACTCATGATTCAATTCATGATTCCTGATTCCTGATTCATGATTCAATTCATGATTCATGATTCAATTCATGATTCAATTCATGATTCATGATTCAATTCATGATTCATGATTCATGATCCATGATTCAATTTATGATTCATGATTCAATTCATGATTAAATACATGATTCATGATTCAATTCATGACTTATGATTCAATTCATGATTCATGATTTAATTCATGATTCATGATTCATTTCATGATTCATAATTCATGATTTATGATTCATGATTCAATTCATGATTCATGATTCAATTCATGATTCATGATTCAATTCATGATTCATGATTCATGATTCAATTCATGATTCATGATTCAATTCATGATTCATGATTCAATTCATGATTCATGATTCAATTCATGATTCATGATTCATGATTCAATTCATGATTCATGATTCATGATTTAATTCATGATTAATGATTCAATTCATGATTCATTTCATGATTTATGATTTATGATTCATGATTTTATTCATGATTCATGATTCAATTCATGATTAATGATTCATTTCATGATTCATAATTCATGATTTATGATTCATGATTCAATTCATGATTCATGATTCAATTCATAATTCATGATGCAATTCATGATTCATTTCATGATTCATGATTCATGATTCATGATTCAATTCATGATTCATGATTCATGATTTAATTCATGATTCATGATTCAATTCATGATTCATTTCATGATTCATGATTTATGATTCATGATTTTATTCATGATCCATGATTCAATTCATGATTCATGATTCAATTCATGATTCATGATTAAATACATGATTCATGATTCAATTCATGACTCATGATTCAATTCATGATTCATGATTCAATTCATGATCCATGATTCAATTCATGATTCATTTAATGTTTCATGATTTATGATTCAATTCATGATTTATGATTCGATTCATGATTCATGATTCATGAATCATGATTCGATTCATGATTCATGAATCATGATTAGATTCATGATTCATGATTCATAAATCATGATTCAATTCATGATTCCTGATTCCTGATTCATGATTCATGATTCATGATTCAATTCATGATTCATGATTCAATTCATGATTCATGATTCAATTCATGATTCACGATTAGATTCATGACTCATGATTCAATTCATGATTCATGAATCAATTTATAATTCATGATTCTAATCATGATTCATTTAATGATTCAAGATTTATGATTGAATTCATGATTTATGATTCGAGTCATGATTCATGATTCATAAATCATGATTCGATTCATGATTCATGATTTATGAATCATGATTCAATTAATGATTCAACATTCATGATTCATGATTCAATTCATGAATCATCATTCGATTCATGATTCATGATTCATAAATCATCATTCGATTCATGATTCATGATTCATGAATCATCATTCGACTCATGATTCATGAATCATGATTTGATTCATGATTCATGATTCATGATTCAATTGATGAATCATCATTCGATTCATGATTCATGATTCATGAATCATCATTCGATTCATGATTCATGATTCATGATTCATGAATCATCATTCGATTTATGATTCATGAATCATGATTTGATTCATGATTCATGATTCATGATTCAATTCATGAATCATGAATCGAATCATGATTCATGAATTGAATCATGAATCATGAATCATGAATCATGATTAAATTCATGATTCATGATTCATTTCATGATTCATGATTTATGATTCATGATTTTATTCATGATGTATGATTCAATTCATGATTCATGATTAAATACATGATTCATGATTCAATTCATGACTCATGATTCAATTAATGATTAATGATTCAATTTATGATTCATTTAATGATTCATGATTTATGATTTAATTCATGATTCATGAATCATGATTCGATTCATGATTCATGATTCATGAATCATGATTCGATTTATGATTCATGATTCATAAATCATGATTCAATTCATGATTCATGATTTATGATTCGATTCATGATTCACGATTCATGAATCATGATTCAATTCATGATTCATGATTCATAAATCATGATTCAATTCATGATTCATGATTCGATTCATGATTCAATTAATGATTCAATTCATGATTCATGAATCATGATTCAATTCATGATTCATGATTCAATTCATGAATCATCATTCGATTCATGATTCATGATTCATGAATCATCATTCGATTCATGATTCATGAATCATCATTCGATTCATGATTCATGAATCATGATTTGATTCATGATTCATGATTCATGAATCATGATTCAATTTATGATTCATGATTCATGATTCAATTTATGATTCATGATTCATGATTCATGAATTGAATCATGAATCATGAATCATGAATCATGATTAAATTCATGATTCATGATTCATTTCATGATTCATGATTTATGATTCATGATTTTATTCATGATTCATGATTCAATTCATGATTCATTTCATGATTCATGATTCATGATTCATGATTCAATTCATGATTCATGATTCAATTCATGAATTATGATTAAATACATGATTCATGATTCAATTCATAATTCATGATTCAATTCATGATTCATTTCATGATTCATGATTCATGATTCATGATTCAATTCATGATTCATGATTCATGATTTAATTCATGATTCATGATTCAATTCATGATTCATTTCATGATTCATGATTTATGATTCATGATTTTATTCATGATCCATGATTCAATTCATGATTCATGATTCAATTCATGATTCATGATTAAATACATGATTCATGATTCAATTCATGATTCATGATTCAATTCATGATCCATGATTCAATTCATGATTCATTTAATGTTTCATGATTTATGATTCAATTCATGATTTATGATTCGATTCATGATTCATGATTCATGAATCATGATTCGATTCATGATTCATGAATCATGATTAGATTCATGATTCATGATTCATAAATCATGATTCAATTCATGATTCCTGATTCATGATTCATGATTCATGATTCATGATTCAATTCATGATTCATGATTCAATTCATGATTCATGATTCAATTCATGATTCATGATTAGATTCATGACTCATGATTCAATTCATGATTCATGAATCAATTTATAATTCATGATTCTAATCATGATTCATTTAATGATTCAAGATTTATGATTGAATTCATGATTTATGATTCGAGTCATGATTCATGATTCATAAATCATGATTCGATTCATGATTCATGATTTATGAATCATGATTCAATTCATGATTCAACATTCATGATTCATGATTCAATTCATGAATCATCATTCGATTCATGATTCATGATTCATGAATCATCATTCGATTCATGATTCATGATTCATGAATCATCATTCGACTCATGATTCATGAATCATGATTTGATTCATGATTCATGATTCATGATTCAATTGATGAATCATCATTCGATTCATGATTCATGATTCATGAATCATCATTCGATTCATGATTCATGATTCATGATTCATGAATCATCATTCGATTTATGATTCATGAATCATGATTTGATTCATGATTCATGATTCATGATTCAATTCATGAATCATGAATCGAATCATGATTCATGAATTGAATCATGAATCATGAATCATGAATCATGTTTAAATTCATGATTCATGATTCATTTCATGATTCATGATTTATGATTCATGATTTTATTCATGATGTATGATTCAATTCATGATTCATGATTAAATACATGATTCATGATTCAATTCATGACTCATGATTCAATTAATGATTCATGATTCAATTTATGATTCATTTAATGATTCATGATTTATGATTTAATTCATGATTCATGAATCATGATTCGATTCATGATTCATGAATCATGATTCGATTTATGATTCATGATTCATAAATCATGATTCAATTCATGATTCATGATTTATGATTCGATTCATGATTCACGATTCATGAATCATGATTCAATTCATGATTCATGATTCATAAATCATGATTCATTTCATGATTCATGATTCATGATTCATGATTCAATTCATGATTCATGATTCATGATTTAATTCATGATTCATGATTCAATTCATGATTCATTTCATGATTCATGATTTATGATTCATGATTTTATTCATGATCCATGATTCAATTCATGATTCATGATTCAATTCATGATTCATGATTAAATACATGATTCATGATTCAATTCATGATTCATGATTCAATTCATGATCCATGATTCAATTCATGATTCATTTAATGTTTCATGATTTATGATTCAATTCATGATTTATGATTCGATTCATGATTCATGATTCATGAATCATGATTCGATTCATGATTCATGAATCATGATTAGATTCATGATTCATGATTCATAAATCATGATTCAATTCATGATTCCTGATTCCTGATTCATGATTCATGATTCATGATTCAATTCATGATTCATGATTCAATTCATGATTCATGATTCAATTCATGATTCATGATTAGATTCATGACTCATGATTCAATTCATGATTCATGAATCAATTTATAATTCATGATTCTAATCATGATTCATTTAATGATTCAAGATTTATGATTGAATTCATGATTTATGATTCGAGTCATGATTCATGATTCATAAATCATGATTCGATTCATGATTCATGATTTATGAATCATGATTCAATTCATGATTCAACATTCATGATTCATGATTCAATTCATGAATCATCATTCGATTCATGATTCATGATTCATGAATCATCATTCGATTCATGATTCATGATTCATGAATCATCATTCGACTCATGATTCATGAATCATGATTTGATTCATGATTCATGATTCATGATTCAATTGATGAATCATCATTCGATTCATGATTCATGATTCATGAATCATCATTCGATTCATGATTCATGATTCATGATTCATGAATCATCATTCGATTTATGATTCATGAATCATGATTTGATTCATGATTCATGATTCAATTCATGAATCATGAATCGAATCATGATTCATGAATTGAATCATGAATCATGAATCATGAATCATGATTAAATTCATGATTCATGATTCATTTCATGATTCATGATTTATGATTCATGATTTTATTCATGATGTATGATTCAATTCATGATTCATGATTAAATACATGATTCATGATTCAATTCATGACTCATGATTCAATTAATGATTCATGATTCAATTTATGATTCATTTAATGATTCATGATTTATGATTTAATTCATGATTCATGAATCATGATTCGATTCATGATTCATGATTCATGAATCATGATTCGATTTATGATTCATGATTCATAAATCATGATTCAATTCATGATTCATGATTTATGATTCGATTCATGATTCACGATTCATGAATCATGATTCAATTCATGATTCATGATTCATAAATCATGATTCAATTCATGATTCATGATTCATGATTCGATTCATGATTCAATTAATGATTCAATTCATGATTCATGAATCATGATTCAATTCATGATTCATGATTCAATTCATGAATCATCATTCGATTCATGATTCATGATTCATGAATCATCATTCGATTCATGATTCATGATTCATGAATCATCATTCGATTCATGATTCATGAATCATGATTTGATTCATGATTCATGATTCATGAATCATGATTCAATTTATGATTCATGATTCATGATTCATGATTCAATTTATGATTCATGATTCATGATTCATGAATTGAATCATGAATCATGAATCATGAATCATGATTAAATTCATGATTCATGATTCATTTCATGATTCATGATTTATGATTCATGATTTTATTCATGATTCATGATTCAATTCATGATTCATTTCATGATTCATGATTCATGATTCATGATTCAATTCATGATTCATGATTCAATTCATGATTCATGATTAAATACATGATTCATGATTCAATTCATAATTCATGATTCAATTCATGATTCATGATTAAATACATGATTCATGATTCAATTCATAATTCATGATTCAATTCATGATTCATTTCATGATTCATGATTCATGATTCATTTCATGATTCATGATTCATGATTCATGATTCAATTCATGATTCATGATTCATGATTTAATTCATGATTCATGATTCAATTCATGATTCATTTCATGATTCATGATTTATGATTCATGATTTTATTCATGATCCATGATTCAATTCATGATTCATGATTCAATTCATGATTCATGATTAAATACATGATTCATGATTCAATTCATGACTCATGATTCAATTCATGATTCATGATTCAATTCATGATCCATGATTCAATTCATGATTCATTTAATGTTTCATGATTTATGATTCAATTCATGATTTATGATTCGATTCATGATTCATGAATCATGATTCGATTCATGATTCATGAATCATGATTCGATTCATGATTCATGAATCATAAATCATGATTAGATTCATGATTCATGATTCATGAATCATGATTCGATTCATGATTCATGATTCATGATTCAATTCATGATTCCTGATTCCTGATTCATGATTCATGATTCATGATTCAATTCATGATTCATGATTCAATTCATGATTCATGATTCAATTCATGATTTATTTCATGATTCATGATTCATGATTCATGATTCAATTCAGGATTCATGATTCAATTCATGATTCATGATTAGATTCATGACTCATGATTCAATTCATGATTCATGAATCAATTTATAATTCATGATTCCAAACATGATTCATTTAATGATTCATGATTCATGATTCAATTCATGAATCATCATTCGATTCATGATTTATGATTCATGAATCATCATTCGATTCATGATTCATGATTCATGAATCATCATTCGATTCATGATTCATGAATCATGATTTGATTCATGATTCATGATTCATGATTCAATTCATGAATCATCATTCGATTCATGATTCATGATTCATGAATCATCATTCGATTCATGATTCATGATTCATGAATCATCATTCGATTCATGATTCATGATTCATGAATCATCATTCGATTCATGATTCATGATTCATGAATCATCATTCGATTCATGATTCATGAATCATGATTTGATTCATGATTCATGATTCATGATTCAATTCATGATTTATGATTCGATTCATGATTCATGATTCATAAATCATGATTCGATTCATGATTCATGATTTATGAATCATGATTCAATTCATGATTCATGATTCAATTCATGAATCATCATTCGATTCATGATTCATGATTCATGAATCATCATTCGATTCATGATTCATGATTCATGAATCATCATTCGATTCATGATTCATGATTCATGAATCATCATTCGATTCATGATTCATGATTCATGATTTGATTCATGATTCATGATTCATGATTCAATTCATGAATCATCATTCGATTCATGATTCATGATTCATGAATCATCATTCGATTCATAATTCATGATTCATGATTCATGAATCATCATTCGATTCATGATTCATGAATAATGATTTTGATTAATGATTCATGATTCATGATTCAATTCATGAATCATGAATCGAATCATGATTCATGATTCGATTCATGATTAATGAATCATAAATCATGATTAGATTCATGATTCATGATTCATAAATCATGATTCAATTCATGATTCATGATTCAATTCATGATTCCTGATTCCTGATTCCTGATTCCTGATTCATGATTCAATTCATGATTCATGATTCAATTCCTGATTCATGATTCAATTCATGATTCATGATTCAATTCATGATTCATGATTCAATTCATGATTCATGATTCAATTCATGATTTATTTCATGATTTATGATTCATGATTCAATTCAGGATTCATTATTCAATTCATGATTCATGATTAGATTTATGACTCATGATTCAATTCATGATTCATGCATCAATTTATAATTCATGATCCTAATCATGATTCATTTAATGATTCAAGATTTATGATTCATGATTTTATTCATGATTTATGATTCAATTCATGATTCATGATTAAATACATGATTCATGATTCAATTCATGACTCATGATTCAATTAATGATTCATGATTCAATTCATGATTCAATTCATGATTCATGATTTATGATTCGATTCATGATTCACGATTCATGAATCATGATTCAATTCATGATTCATGATTCATAAATCATGATTCAATTCATGATTCATGATTCATGATTCGATTCATGATTCAATTCATGATTCAATTCATGATTCATGAATCATGATTCAATTCATGATTCATGATTCAATTCATGAATCATCATTCGGTTCATGATTCATGATTCATGAATCATCATTTGATTCATGATTCATGATTCATGAACCATCATTCGATTCATAATTCATGAATCATGATTTGATTCATGATTCATGATTCATGAATCATGATTCAATTTATGATTCATGATTCATGATTCATGATTCATGATTCAATTTATGATTCATGATTCATGATTCATGAATTGAATCATGAATCATGAATCATGAATCATGATTAAATTCATGATTCATGATTCATTTCATGATTCATGATTTATGATTCATGATTTTATTCATGATTCATGATTCAATTCATGATTCATGATTTTATTCATGATTTATGATTCAATTCATGATTCATGATTAAATACATGATTCATGATTCAATTCATGACTCATGATTCATTTAATGATTCATGATTTATGATTCGATTCATGATTCATGATTCATAAATCATGATTCAATTCATGATTCATGATTTATGATTCGATTCATGATTCACAATTCATGAATCATGATTCAATTCATGATTCATGATTCATAAATCATGATTCAATTCATGATTCATGATTCGATTCATGATGCAATTCATGATTCAATTCATGATTCATGAATCATGATTCAATTCATGATTCATGAATCATGATTCAATTCATGATTCATGATTCATTTCATGATTCATAAATTATGATTTAATTCATGATTCATGATTCAATTCATTATTCAATTCATGAATCATGATTCAATTCCTGATTCATGATTCATTTAATAATTCATGAATTATGATTCAATTCATGATTCATGATTCATGATTCAATTCATGATTTAATTCATGAATCATGATTCAATTCATGATTCATGATTCAATTCATGATTCATGATTTGAATTATGATTCATGATTCATTCCATGATTCATGAATTATGATTCAATTCATGATTCATGACTCATGATTCAATTCATGATTCCTGATTCCTGATTCATGATTCAATTCATGATTCATGATTCAATTCATGATTCATGATTCAATTCATGATTAAATACATGATTCATGATTCAATTCATGACTTATGATTCAATTCATGATTCATGATTTAATTCATGATTCATGATTCATTTCATGATTCATAATTCATGATTTATGATTCATGATTCAATTCATGATTCATGATTCAATTCATGATTCATGATTCAATTCATGATTCATGATTCATGATTCAATTCATGATTCATGATTCATGATTCAATTCATGATTCATGATTCAATTCATGATTCATGATTCAATTCATGATTCATGATTCATGATTCAATTCATGATTCATGATTCATGATTTAATTCATGATTAATGATTTAATTCATGATTCATTTCATGATTTATGATTCATGATTTTATTCATGATTCATGATTCAATTCATGATTAATGATTCATTTCATGATTCATAATTCATGATTTATGATTCATGATTCAATTCATGATTCATGATTCAATTCATAATTCATGATGCAATTCATGATTCATTTCATGATTCATGATTCATGATTCATGATTCATGATTCATGATTCAATTCATGATTCATGATTCATGATTTAATTCATGATGCATGATTCAATTCATGATTCATTTCATGATTCATGATTTATGATTCATGATTTTATTCATGATCCATGATTCAATTCATGATTCATGATTCAATTCATGATTCATGATTAAATACATGATTCAATTCATGACTCATGATTCAATTCATGATTCATGATTCAATTCATGATCCATGATTCAATTCATGATTCATTTAATGTTTCATGATTTATGATTCAATTCATGATTTATGATTCGATTCATGATTCATGATTCATGAATCATGATTCGATTCATGATTCATGAATCATGATTAGATTCATGATTCATGATTCATAAATCATGATTCAATTCATGATTCCTGATTCATGATTCATGATTCATGATTCAATTCATGATTCATGATTCAATTCATGATTCATGATTCAATTCATGATTTATTTCATGATTCATGATTCATGATTCATGATTCAATTCAGGATTCATGATTCAATTCATGATTCATGATTAGATTCATGACTCATGATTCAATTCATGATTCATGAATCAATTTATAATTCATGATTCTAATCATGATTCATTTAATGATTCAAGATTTATGATTGAATTCATGATTTATGATTCGATTCATGATTCATAAATCATGATTCGATTCATGATTCATGATTTATGAATCATGATTCAATTCATGATTCAACATTCATGATTCATGATTCAATTCATGAATCATCATTCGATTCATGATTCATGATTCATGAATCATCATTCGATTCATGATTCATGATTCATGAATCATCATTCGACTCATGATTCATGAATCATGATTTGATTCATGATTCATAAATCATGATTCGATTCATGATTCATGATTTATGAATCATGATTCAATTCATGATTCAACATTCATGATTCATGATTCAATTCATGAATCATCATTCGATTCATGATTCATGATTCATGAATCATCATTCGATTCATGATTCATGATTCATGAATCATCATTCGACTCATGATTCATGAATCATGATTTGATTCATGATTCATGATTCATGATTCAATTCATGAATCATCATTCGATTCATGATTCATGATTCATGAATCATCATTCGATTCATGATTCATGATTCATGATTCATGAATCATCATTCGATTCATGATTCATGATTCATGAATCATCATTCGATTCATGATTCATGATTCATGATTCATGAATCATCATTCGATTTATGATTCATGAATCATGATTTGATTCATGATTCATGATTCATGATTCAATTCATGAATCATGAATCGAATCATGATTCATGAATTGAATCATGAATCATGAATCATGAATCATGATTAAATTCATGATTCATGATTCATTTCATGATTCATGATTTATGATTCATGATTTTATTCATGATGTATGATTCAATTCATGATTCATGATTAAATACATGATTCATGATTCAATTCATGACTCATGATTCAATTAATGATTCATGATTCAATTTATGATTCATTTAATGATTCATGATTTATGATTTAATTCATGATTCATGAATCATGATTCGATTCATGATTCATGATTCATGAATCATGATTCGATTTATGATTCATGATTCATAAATCATGATTCAATTCATGATTCATGATTTATGATTCGATTCATGATTCACGATTCATGAATCATGATTCAATTCATGATTCATGATTCATAAATCATGATTCAATTCATGATTCATGATTCATGATTCGATTCATGATTCAATTAATGATTCAATTCATGATTCATGAATCATGATTCAATTCATGATTCATGATTCAATTCATGAATCATCATTCGATTCATGATTCATGATTCATGAATCATCATTCGATTCATGATTCATGATTCATGAATCATCATTCGATTCATGATTCATGATTCAATTTATGATTCATGATTCATGATTCATGATTCATGATTCAATTTATGATTCATGATTCATGATTCATGAATTGAATCATGAATCATGAATCATGAATCATGATTAAATTCATGATTCATGATTCATTTCATGATTCATGATTTATGATTCATGATTTTATTCATGATTCATGATTCAATTCATGATTCATTTCATGATTCATGATTCATGATTCAATTCATGATTCATGATTCATGATTTAATTCATGATTCATGATTCAATTCATGATTCATTTCATGATTCATGATTTATGATTCATGATTTTATTCATGATCCATGATTCAATTCATGATTCATGATTCAATTTATGATTCATGATTAAATACATGATTCATGATTCAATTCATGACTCATGATTCAATTCATGATTCATGATTCAATTCATGATCCATGATTCAATTCATGATTCATTTAATGTTTCATGATTTATGATTCAATTCATGATTTATGATTCGATTCATGATTCATGATTCATGAATCATGATTCGATTCATGATTCATGAATCATGATTCGATTCATGATTCATGAATCATAAATCATGATTAGATTCATGATTCATGATTCATAAATCATGATTCAATTCATGATTCATGATTCATGATTCAATTCATGATTCATGATTCAATTCATGATTCATGATTCAATTCATGATTTATTTCATGATTCATGATTCATGATTCATGATTCAATTCAGTTTTCATGATTCAATTCATGATTCATGATTAGATTCATGACTCATGATTCAATTCATGATTCATGAATCAATTTATAATTCATGATTCTAATCATGATTCATTTAATGATTCAAGATTTATGATTCAATTCATGATTTATGATTCGATTCATGATTCATGATTCATAAATCATGATTCGATTCATGATTCATGATTTATGAATCATGATTCAATTCATGATTCATGATTCATGATTCATAAATCATGATTCGATTCATGATTCATGATTTATGAATCATGATTCAATTCATGATTCATGATTCATGATTCATGATTCAATTCATGAATCATCATTCGATTCATGATTCATGATTCATGAATCATCATTCGATTCATGATTCATGATTCATGAATCATCATTCGATTCATGATTCATGAATCATGATTTGATTCATGATTCATGATTCATGATTCAATTCATGAATCATCATTCGATTCATGATTCATGATTCATGAATCATCATTCGATTCATGATTCATGATTCATGAATCATCATTCGATTCATGATTCATGAATCATGATTTGATTCATGATTCATGATTCATGATTCAATTCATGATTTATGTTTCGATTCATGATTCATGATTCATAAATCATGATTCGATTCATGATTCATGATTTATGAATCATGATTCAAATCATGATTCATGATTCATGATTCATGATTCAATTCATGAATCATCATTCGATTCATGATTCATGATTCATGAATCATCATTCGATTCATGATTCATGATTCATGAATCATCATTCGATTCATGATTCATGATTCATGATTTGATTCATGATTCATGATTTATGATTCAATTCATGAATCATCATTCGATTCATGATTCATGATTCATGAATCATCATTCGATTCATGATTCATGATTCATGAATCATCATTTGATTCATGATTCATGAATCATGATTTGATTCATGATTCATGAATCATGATTTGATTCATGATTCATGATTCATGATTCAATTCATGAATCATGAATCGAATCATGATTCATGAATTGAATCATGAATCATAAATCATGAATCATGATTAAATTCATGATTCATGATTCATTTCATGATTCATGATTTATGATTCATGATTTTATTCATGATGTATGATTCAATTCATGATTCATGATTAAATACATGATTCATGATTCAATTCATGACTCATGATTCAATTAATGATTCATGATTCAATTTATGATTCATTTAATGATTCATGATTTATGATTTAATTCATGATTCATGAATCATGATTCGATTCATGATTCATGATTCATGAATCATGATTCGATTTATGATTCATGATTCATAAATCATGATTCAATTGATGATTCATGATTTATGATTCGATTCATGATTCACGATTCATGAATCATGATTCAATTCATGATTCATGATTCATAAATCATGATTCAATTCATGATTCATGATTCATGATTCGATTCATGATTCAATTAATGATTCAATTCATGATTCATGAATCATGATTCAATTCATGATTCATGACTCAATTCATGAATCATCAATCGATTCATGATTCATGATTCATGAATCATCATTCGATTCATGATTCATGATTCATGAATCATCATTCGATTCATGATTCATGAATAATCATTCGATTAATGATTCATGATTCATGGATCATGATTCAATTTATGATTCATGATTCATGATTCATGATTCATGATTCAATTTATGATTCATGATTTATGATTCATGATTTTATTCATGATTCATGATTCAATTCATGATTCATTTCATGATTCATGATTCATGATTCAATTCATGATTCATGATTCAATTCATGATTCATGATTAAATACATGATTTATGATTCAATTCATGATTTATGATTCGATTCATGATTCATGATTCATGAATCATGATTCGATTCATGATTCATGAATCATGATTCGATTCATGATTCATGAATCATAAATCATGATTAGATTCATGATTCATGATTCATAAATCATGATTCAATTCATGATTCATGATTCATGATTTAATTCATGATTCCTGATTCCTGATTCATGATTCATGATTCATGATTCAATTCATGATTCATGATTCAATTCATGATTCATGATTCAATTCATGATTCATGATTCAATTCATGATTTATTTCATGATTCTTGATTCATGATTCATGATTCAATTCAGGATTCATCATTCAATTCATGATTCATGATTAGATTCATGACTCATGATTCAATTCATGATTCATGAATCAATTTATAATTCATGATTCTAATCATGATTCATTTAATGATTCAAGATTTATGATTCAATTCATGATTTATGATTCGATTTATGATTCATGATTCATAAATCATGATTCGATTCATGATTCATGATTTATGAATCATGATTCAATTCATGATTCATGATTCATGATTTGATTCATGATTCATGATTCATGATTCAATTCATGATTTATGATTCGATTCATGATTCATGATTCATGATTTATGAATCATGATTCAATTCATGATTCATGATTCATGATTCATGATTCAATTCATGAATCATCATTCGATTCATGATTCATGATTCATGAATCATCATTCGATTCATGATTCATGATTCATGAATCATCATTCGATTCATGCTTCATGAATCATGATTTGATTCATGATTCATGATTTATGATTCAATTCATGAATCATCATTCGATTCATGATTCATGATTCATGAATCATCATTCGATTCATGATTCATGATTCATGAATCATCATTCGATTCATGATTCATGAATCATGATTTGATTCATGATTCATGAATTGAATCATGAATCATGAATCATGAATCATGATTAAATTCATGATTCATGATTGATTTCATGATTCATGATTTATGATTCATGATTTTATTCATGATGTATGATTCAATTCATGATTCATGATTAAATACATGATTCATGATTCAATTCATAATTCATGATTCAATTCATGATTCATTTCATGATTCATGATTCATGATTCATGATTCAATTCATGATTCATGATTCATGATTTAATTCATGATTCATGATTCAATTCATGATTCATTTCATGATTCATGATTTATGATTCATGATTTTATTCATGATCCATGATTCAATTCATGATTCATGATTCAATTCATGATTCATGATTAAATACATGATTCATGATTCAATTCATGACTCATGATTCAATTCATGATTCATGATTCAATTCATGATCCATGATTCAATTCATGATTCATTTAATGTTTCATGATTTATGATTCAATTCATGATTTATGATTCGATTCATGATTCATGATTCATGAATCATGATTCGATTCATGATTCATGAATCATGATTCGATTCATGATTCATGAATCATGATTCGATTCATGATTCATGAATCATAAATCATGATTAGATTCATGATTCATGATTCATAAATCATGATTCAATTCATGATTCATGATTCATGATTCAATTCATGATTCCTGATTCCTGATTCCTGATTCATGATTCATGATTCAATTCATGATTCATGATTCAATTCATGATTCATGATTCAATTCATGATTCATGATTCAATTCATGATTTATTTCATGATTCATGATTCATGATTCATGATTCAATTCAGGATTCATGATTCAATTCATGATTCATGATTAGATTCATGACTCATGATTCAATTCATGATTCATGAATCAATTTATAATTCATGATTCTAATCATGATTCATTTAATGATTCAAGATTTATGATTCAATTAATGATTTATGATTCGATTCATGATTCATGATTCATAAATCATGATTCGATTCATGATTCATGATTCATGAATCATGATTCAATTCATGATTCATGATTCATGATTCATGATTCAATTCATGAATCATCATTCGATTCATGATTCATGATTCATGAATCATCATTCGATTCATGATTCATGATTCATGAATCATCATTCGATTCATGATTCATGAATCATGATTTGATTCATGATTCATGATTCATGATTCAATTCATGAATCATCATTCGATTCATGATTCATGATTCATGAATCATCATTCGATTCATGATTCATGATTCATGAATCATCATTCGATTCATGATTCATGAATCATGATTTGATTCATGATTCATGATTCATGATTCAATTCATGAATCATGAATCGAATCATGATTCATGAATTGAATCATGAATCATGAATCATGAATCATGATTAAATTCATGATTCATGATTCATTTCATGATTCATGATTTATGATTCATGATTTTATTCATGATGTATGATTCAATTCATGATTCATGATTAAATACATGATTCATGATTCAATTCATGACTCATGATTCAATTAATGATTCATGATTCAATTTATGATTCATTTAATGATTCATGATTTATGATTTAATTCATGATTCATGAATCATGATTCGATTCATGATTCATGATTCATGAATCATGATTCGATTTATGATTCATGATTCATAAATCATGATTCAATTCATGATTCATGATTTATGATTCGATTCATGATTCACGATTCATGAATCATGATTCAATTCATGATTCATGATTCATAAATCATGATTCAATTCATGATTCATGATTCGATTCATTATTCAATTCATGATTCAATTCATGATTCATGAATCATGATTCAATTCATGATTCATGATTCAATTCATGAATCATCATTCGATTCATGATTCATGATTCATGAATCATCATTCGATTCATGATTCATGATTCATGAATCATCATTCGATTCATGATTCATGAATCATGATTTGATTCATGATTCATGAATCATGATTCAATTTATGATTCATGATTCATGATTCATGATTCAATTTACGATTCATGATTCATGATTCATGAATTGAATCATGAATCATGAATCATGAATCATGATTAAATTCATGATTCATGATTCATTTCATGATTCATGATTTATGATTCATGATTTTATTCATGATTCATGATTCAATTCATGATTCATGATTCAATTCATGATTCATTTCATGATTCATGATTCATGATTCAATTCTTGATTCATGATTCAATTCATGATTCATGATTAAATACATGATTCATGATTCAATTCATGACTCATGATTCATTTAATGATTCATGATTTATGATTTGATTCATGATTCATGATTCATGTATCATGATTCGATTCATGATTCATGATTCATGAATCATGATTCGATTTATGATTCATGATTCATAAATCATGATTCAATTCATGATTCATGATTTATGATTCGATTCATGATTCACGATTCATGAATCAGGATTCAATTCATGATTCATGATTCATGAATCATGATTCAATTCATGATTCATGATTCATGATTCGATTCATGATGCAATTCATGATTCAATTCATGATTCATGAATCATGATTCAATTCATGATTCATGAATCATGATTCAATTCATGATTCATGATTCATGATTCATTTCATGATTCATAAATTATGATTCAATTCATGATTTAATTCATGAATCATGATTCAATTCATGATTCATGATTCCATTCATGATTCATGATTTGAATTATGATTCATGAATCATGATTCAATTCATGATTCAATTCATAATTCATGAATCATGATTCAGTTAATGATTCATGAATCATGATTCAATTCATGATTCATGATTCATTCCATGATTCATGAATTATGATTCAATTCATGATTCATGACTCATGATTCAATTCATGATTCCTGATTCCTGATTCATGATTCAATTCATGATTCATGATTTAATTCATGATTCAATTCATGATTCATGATTCAATTCATGATTCAATTCATGATTCATGATTCATGATTCAATTTATGAATCATTATTCGATTCATGATTCATGATTCATGAATCATAATTCAATTCATGATTCATGAATCATCATTTGATTCATGATTCATGAATCATCATTTGATTCATGATTCATGAATTGAATCATGAATCATGAATCATGAATCATGATTAAATTCTTGATTCATGATTCATGAATCATCATTTGATTCATGATTCATGAATCATGATTTGATTCATGATTCATGAATTGAATCATGAATCATGAATCATGAATCATGATTAAATTCATGATTCATGATTCATTTCATGATTTATGATTCATGATTTTATTCATGATTCATGATTCAATTCATGATTCATTTCATGATTCATGATCCATGATTCAATTCATGATTCATGATTCAATTCATGATTCATGAATAAATACATGATTCATGATTCAATTAATGATTCATGATTCAATTCATGATTCATTTAATGTTTCATGATTTATGATTCAATTCTTGATTTATGATTCGATTCATGATTCATGAATCATTATTCGATTTATGAATCATGATTCGATTTATGATTCATGATTCATGATTCATGATTCATGATTCAATTTATGATTCATGATTCATGATTCATGAATTGAATCATGAATCATGAATCATGATTAAATTCATGATTCATGATTCATTTCATGATTCATGATTTATGATTCATGATTTTATTCATGATTCATGATTCAATTCATGATTCATTTCATGATTCATGATTCATGATTCATGATTCAATTCATGATTCATGATTCAATTCATGATTCATGATTAAATACATGATTCATGATTCAATTCATGACTCATGATTCATTTAATGATTCATGATTTATGATTTGATTCATGATTCATGATTCATGAATCATGATTCAATTCATGATTCAATTCATGATTCATGATTCATGATTCATGATTCATGATTCATGATCCATGATTCAATTCATGATTCATGATTCAATTCATGATTAAATACATGATTCATGATTCAATTCATGACTTATGATTCAATTCATGATTCATGATTCAATTCATGATTCATGATTCATTTCATGATTCATAATTCATGATTTATGATTCATGATTCAATTCATGATTCATGATTCAATTCATGATTCATGATTCAATTCATGATTCATGATTCATGATTCAATTCATGATTCATGATTCATGATTTAATTCATGATTAATGATTCAATTCATGATTCGTTTCATGATTTATGATTTATGATTCATGATTTTATTCATGATTCATGATTCAATTCATGATTAATGATTCAATTCATGATTCATAATTCATGATTTATGATTCATGATTCAATTCATGATTCATGATTCAATTCATAATTCATGATTCAATTCATGATTCATTTCATGATTCATGATTCATGATTCAGAATTCAATTCATGATTCATGATTCATGATTCAATTCATGATTCATGATTCAATTCATGATTCATGATTAAACACATGATTCATGATTCAATTCATGATTCATGAATCAATTTATAATTCATGATTCTAATCATGATTCATTTAATGATTCAAGATTTATGATTCAATTCATGATTTATGATTCGATTTATGATTCATGATTCATAAATCATGATTCGATTCATGATTCATGATTTATGAATCATGATTCAATTCATGATTCATGATTCATGATTTGATTCATGATTCATGATTCATGATTCAATTCATGATTTATGATTCGATTCATGATTCATGATTCATGATTTATGAATCATGATTCAATTCATGATTCATGATTCATGATTCATGATTCAATTCATGAATCATCATTCGATTCATGATTCATGATTCATGAATCATCATTCGATTCATGATTCATGATTCATGAATCATCATTCGATTCATGATTCATGAATCATGATTTGATTCATGATTCATGATTTATGATTCAATTCATGAATCATCATTCGATTCATGATTCATGATTCATGAATCATCATTCGATTCATGATTCATGATTCATGAATCATCATTCGATTCATGATTCATGAATCATGATTTGATTCATGATTCATGATTCATGATTCAATTCATGAATCATGAATCGAATCATGATTCATGAATTGAATCATGAATCATGAATCATGAATCATGATTAAATTCATGATTCATGATTGATTTCATGATTCATGATTTATGATTCATGATTTTATTCATGATGTATGATTCAATTCATGATTCATGATTAAATACATGATTCATGATTCAATTCATAATTCATGATTCAATTCATGATTCATTTCATGATTCATGATTCATGATTCATGATTCAATTCATGATTCATGATTCATGATTTAATTCATGATTCATGATTCAATTCATGATTCATTTCATGATTCATGATTTATGATTCATGATTTTTATTCATGATCCATGATTCAATTCATGATTCATGATTCAATTCATGATTCATGATTAAATACATGATTCATGATTCAATTCATGACTCATGATTCAATTCATGATTCATGATTCAATTCATGATCCATGATTCAATTCATGATTCATTTAATGTTTCATGATTTATGATTCAATTCATGATTTATGATTCGATTCATGATTCATGATTCATGAATCATGATTCGATTCATGATTCATGAATCATGATTCGATTCATGATTCATGAATCATGATTCGATTCATGATTCATGAATCATAAATCATGATTAGATTCATGATTCATGATTCATAAATCATGATTCAATTCATGATTCATGATTCATGATTCAATTCATGATTCCTGATTCCTGATTCCTGATTCATGATTCATGATTCAATTCATGATTCATGATTCAATTCATGATTCATGATTCAATTCATGATTCATGATTCAATTCATGATTTATTTCATGATTCATGATTCATGATTCATGATTCAATTCAGGATTCATGATTCAATTCATGATTCATGAATCAATTTATAATTCATGATTCTAATCATGATTCATTTAATGATTCAAGATTTATGATTCAATTAATGATTTTTGATTCGATTCATGATTCATGATTCATAAATCATGATTCGATTCATGATTCATGATTCATGAATCATGATTCAATTCATGATTCATGATTCATGATTCATGATTCAATTCATGAATCATCATTCGATTCATGATTCATGATTCATGAATCATCATTCGATTCATGATTCATGATTCATGAATCATCATTCGATTCATGATTCATGAATCATGATTTGATTCATGATTCATGATTCATGATTCAATTCATGAATCATCATTCGATTCATGATTCATGATTCATGAATCATCATTCGATTCATGATTCATGATTCATGAATCATCATTCGATTCATGATTCATGAATCATGATTTGATTCATGATTCATGATTCATGATTCAATTCATGAATCACGAATCGAATCATGATTCATGAATTGAATCATGAATCATGAATCATGAATCATGATTAAATTCATGATTCATGATTCATTTCATGATTCATGATTTATGATTCATGATTTTATTCATGATGTATGATTCAATTCATGATTCATGATTAAATACATGATTCATGATTCAATTCATGACTCATGATTCAATTAATGATTCATGATTCAATTTATGATTCATTTAATGATTCATGATTTATGATTTAATTCATGATTCATGAATCATGATTCGATTCATGATTCATGATTCATGAATCATGATTCGATTTATGATTCATGATTCATAAATCATGATTCAATTCATGATTCATGATTTATGATTCGATTCATGATTCACGATTCATGAATCATGATTCAATTCATGATTCATGATTCATAAATCATGATTCAATTCATGATTCATGATTCGATTCATTATTCAATTCATGATTCAATTCATGATTCATGAATCATGATTCAATTCATGATTCATGATTCAATTCATGAATCATCATTCGATTCATGATTCATGATTCATGAATCATCATTCGATTCATGATTCATGATTCATGAATCATCATTCGATTCATGATTCATGAATCATGATTTGATTCATGATTCATGAATCATGATTCAATTTATGATTCATGATTCATGATTCATGATTCAATTTACGATTCATGATTCATGATTCATGAATTGAATCATGAATCATGAATCATGAATCATGATTAAATTCATGATTCATGATTCATTTCATGATTCATGATTTATGATTCATGATTTTATTCATGATTCAATTCATGATTCATGATTCAATTCATGATTCATTTCATGATTCATGATTCATGATTCAATTCTTGATTCATGATTCAATTCATGATTCATGATTAAATACATGATTCATGATTCAATTCATGACTCATGATTCATTTAATGATTCATGATTTATGATTTGATTCATGATTCATGATTCATGTATCATGATTCGATTCATGATTCATGATTCATGACTCATGATTCGATTTATGATTCATGATTCATAAATCATGATTCAATTCATGATTCATGATTTATGATTCGATTCATGATTCACGATTCATGAATCAGGATTCAATTCATGATTCATGATTCATGAATCATGATTCAATTCATGATTCATGATTCATGATTCGATTCATGATGCAATTCATGATTCAATTCATGATTCATGAATCATGATTCAATTCATGATTCATGAATCATGATTCAATTCATGATTCATGATTCATTTCATGATTCATAAATTATGATTCAATTCATGATTTAATTCATGAATCATGATTCAATTCATGATTCATGATTCCATTCATGATTCATGATTTGAATTATGATTCATGAATCATGATTCAATTCATGATTCAATTCATAATTCATGAATCATGATTCAGTTAATGATTCATGAATCATGATTCAATCATGATTCATGATTCATTCCATGATTCATGAATTATGATTCAATTCATGATTCATGACTCATGATTCAATTCATGATTCCTGATTCCTGATTCATGATTCAATTCATGATTCATGATTTAATTCATGATTCAATTCATGATTCATGATTCAATTCATGATTCAATTCATGATTCATGATTCATGATTCAATTTATGAATCATTATTCGATTCATGATTCATGATTCATGAATCATAATTCAATTCATGATTCATGAATCATCATTTGATTCATGATTCATGAATCATCATTTGATTCATGATTCATGAATTGAATCATGAATCATGAATCATGAATCATGATTAAATTCTTGATTCATGATTCATGAATCATCATTTGATTCATGATTCATGAATCATTGATTTGATTCATGATTCATGAATTGAATCATGAATCATGAATCATGAATCATGATTAAATTCATGATTCATGATTCATTTCATGATTTATGATTCATGATTTTATTCATGATTCATGATTCAATTCATGATTCATTTCATGATTCATGATCATGATTCAATTCATGATTCATGATTCAATTCATGATTCATGAATAAATACATGATTCATGATTCAATTAATGATTCATGATTCAATTCATGATTCATTTAATGTTTCATGATTTATGATTCAATTCTTGATTTATGATTCGATTCATGATTCATGAATCATGATTCGATTTATGAATCATGATTCGATTTATAATTCATGATTCATGATTCATGATTCATGATTCAATTTATGATTCATGATTTATGATTCATGATTTTATTCATGATTCATGATTCAATTCATGATTCATTTCATGATTCATGATTCATGATTCATGATTCAATTCATGATTCATGATTCAATTCATGATTCATGATTTAATTCATGATTCATGATTTATGATTCATGATTTTATTCATGATTCATGATTCAATTCATGATTCATTTCATGATTCATGATTCATGATTCATGATTCAATTCATGATTCATGATTCAATTCATGATTCATGATTTAATTCATGATTCATGATTAAATACATGATTCATGATTCAATTCATGACTCATGATTCATTTAATGATTCATGATTTATGATTTGATTCATGATTCATGATTCATGAATCATGATTCAATTCATGATTCAATTCATGATTCATGATTCATGATTCATGATTCATGATTCATGATCCATGATTCAATTCATGATTCATGATTCAATTCATGATTAAATACATGATTCATGATTCAATTCATGACTTATGATTCAATTCATGATTCATGATTCAATTCATGATTCATGATTCATTTCATGATTCATAATTCATGATTTATGATTCATGATTCAATTCATGATTCATGATTCAATTCATGATTCATGATTCAATTCATGATTCATGATTCAATTCATGATTCATGATTCATGATTCAATTCATGATTCATGATTCATGATTTAATTCATGATTAATGATTCAATTCATGATTCGTTTCATGATTTATGATTTATGATTCATGATTTTATTCATGATTCATGATTCAATTCATGATTAATGATTCAATTCATGATTCATAATTCATGATTTATGATTCATGATTCAATTCATGATTCATGATTCAATTCATAATTCATGATTCAATTCATGATTCATTTCATGATTCATGATTCATGATTCAGAATTCAATTCATGATTCATGATTCATGATTCAATTCATGATTCATGATTCAATTCATGATTCATGATTAAACACATGATTCATGATTCAATTCATGACTCATGATTCAATTCATGATTCATGATTCAATTCATGATCCATGATTCGATTCATGATTCATGAATCATGATTCGATTCATGATTCATGAATCATAAATCATGATTAGATTCATGATTCATGATTCATAAATCATGATTCAATTCATAATTCATGATTCATGATTCAATTCATGATTCCTGATTCCTGATTCATGATTCATGATTCAATTCATGATTCATGATTCAATTCATGAATCATGATTCAATTCATGATTCATGATTCATTCCATGATTCATGAATTATGATTCAATTCATGACTCATGATTCAATTCATGATTCCTGATTCCTGATTCCTGATTCATGATTCAATTCATGATTCATGATTCAATTCATGATTCAATTCATGATTCATGATTCAATTCATGATTAAATACATGATTCATGATTCAATTCATGATTCATGATTCATGATTTAATTCATGATTAATGATTTAATTCATGATTCATTTCATGATTTATGATTTATGATTCATGATTTTATTCATGATTCCTGATTCCTGATTCATAAATCATGATTCAATTCATAATTCATGATTCATGATTCAATTCATGATTCCTGATTCCTGATTCATGATTCATGATTCATGATTCAATTCATGATTCATGATTCAATTCATGATTCATGATTCATTTCATGATTCATAATTCATGATTCATTTCATGATTCATAATTCATGATTTATGATTCATGATTCAATTCATGATTCATGATTCAATTCATGATTCATGATTCAATTCATGATTCATGATTCAATTCATGATTCATGATTCATGATTCAATTCATGATTCATGATTCATGATTTAATTCATGATTAATGATTCAATTCATGATTCATTTCATGATTTATGATTTATGATTCATGATTTTATTCATGATTCATGATTCAATTCATGATTCATGATTCAATTCATGATTCATGATTAAACACATGATTCATGATTCAATTCATGACTCATGATTCAATTCATGATTCATGATTCAATTCATGATCCATGATTCAATTCATGATTCATAATTCATGATTTATGATTCATGATTCAATTCATGATTCATGATTCAATTCATAATTCATGATTCAATTCATGATTCATTTCATGATTCATGATTCATGATTCATGATTCAATTCATGATTCATGATTCAATTCATGATTCATGATTCAATTCATGATTCATGATTAAACACATGATTCATGATTCAATTCATGACTCATGATTCAATTCATGATTCATGGTTCAATTCATGATCCATGATTCAATTCATGATTCATTTAATGTTTCATGATTTATGATTCAATTCATGATTTATGATTCGATTCATGATTCATGAATCATTATTCGATTCATGATTCATGAATCATGATTCGATTCATGATTCATGAATCATAAATCATGATTAGATTCATGATTCATGATTCATAAATCATGATTCAATTCATAATTCATGATTCATGATTCAATTCATGATTCCTGATTCCTGATTCATGATTCATGATTCATGATTCAATTCATGATTCATGATTCAATTCATGATTTATTTCATGATTCATGATTCATGATTCATGATTCATGATTCAATTCAGGATTCATGATTCAATTCATGATTCATGATTAGATTCATGACTCATGATTCAATTCATGATTCATGAATCAATTTATAATTCATGATTCAATTCATGATTCATGATTAGATTCATGACTCATGATTCAATTCATGATTCATGAATCAATTTATAATTCATGATTCTAATCATGATTTATTTAATGATTCAAGATTTATGATTCAATTCATGATTTATGATTCGATTCATGATTCATGATTCATAAATCATGATTCGATTCATGATTCATGATTTATGATTCATGATTCAATTCATGAATCATCATTCGATTCATGATTCATGATTCATGAATCATCATTAGATTCATGATTCATGATTCATGAATCATCATTCGATTCATGATTCATGAATCATGATTTGATTCATGATTCATGATTCATGATTCAATTCATCAATCATGAATCAAATCATGATTCATGAATTGAATCATGAATCATGATTAAATTCATGATTCATGATTTTATTCATGATTCATGATTTATGATTCATGATTTTATTCATGATTTATGATTCAATTCATGATTCATGATTAAATACATGATTCATGATTCAATTCATGACTCATGATTCAATTAATGATTCATGATTCAATTCATGATTCATTTAATGATTCATGATTTATGATTTAATTCATGATTCATGAATCATGATTCGATTCATGATTCATGATTCATGAATCATGATTCGATTTATGATTCATGATTCATAAATCATGATTCAATTCATGATTCATGATTCATGATTCGATTCATGATTCAATTCATGATTCAATTCATGATTCATGAATCATGATTCAATTCATGATTCATGATTCAATTCATGAATCATCATTCAATTCATGATTCATGATTAATGAATCATCATTCGATTCATGATTCATGATTCATGAATCATCATTCGATTCATGATTCATGAATCATGATTTGATTCATGATTCATGATTCATGAATCATGATTCAATTTTTAATTCATGATTCATGATTCATGATTCATGATTCAATTTATGATTCATGATTCATGATTCATGAATTGAATCATGAATCATGAATCATGAATCATGATTAAATTCATCATTCATGATTCATTTCATGATTCATGATTTATGATTCATGATTGTATTCATGATTCATGATTCAATTCATGATTCATTTCATGATTCATGATTCATGATTCATGATTCAATTCATGATTCATGATTCAATTCATGATTCATGATTAAATACATGATTCATCATTCAATTCATGACTCATGATTCATTTAATGATTCATGATTTATGATTTGATTCATGAATCATGATTCAATTCATGATTCAATTCATAATTCATGAATCATGATTCAGTTCATGATTCATGAATCATGATTCAATTCATGATTCATGACTCATGATTCAATTCATGATTCATGACTCATGATTCAATTCATGATTCCTGATTCCTGATTCCTGATTCAATTCATGATTCATGATTCAATTCATGATTCATGATTCAATTCATGATTCAATTCATGATTCATGATTCAATTTATGAATCATCATTCGATTCATGATTCATGATTCATGAATCATCATTCGATTCATGATTCATGATTCATGAATCATCAATCAATTCATGATTCATGAATCATGATTTGATTCATGATTCATGATTCATGAATTGAATCATGAATCATGAATCATGAATCATGATTAAATTCATAATTCATGATTCATTTCATGATTCATGATTTATGATTCATGATTTTATTCATGATTCATGATTCAATTCATGATTCATGAATAAATACATGATTCATGATTCAATTAATGATTCATGATTCAATTCATGATTCATTTAATGTTTCATGATTTATGATTCAATTCATGATTTATGATTCGATTCATGATTCATGAATCATGATTCGATTTATGATTCATGATTCATGATTCATGATTCATGATTCAATTTATAATTCATGATTCATGATTCATGAATTGAATCATGAATCATGATTAAATTCATGATTCATGATTCATTTCATGATTCATGATTTATGATTCATGATTTTATTCATGATTCATGATTCAATTCATGATTCATTTCAATATTCATGATTCATGATTCATGATTCAAATCATGATTCATGATTCAATTCATGATTCATGATTCAATTCATGATTCATGATTAAATACATGATTCATGATTCAATTCCTGACTCATGATTCATTTAATGATTCATGATTTATGATTTGATTCATGATTCATGATTCATGAATCATGATTCGATTCATGATTCATGATTCATGAATCATGATTCGATTTATGATTCATGATTCATAAATCATGATTCAATTCATGATTCATGATTTATGATTTGATTCATGATTCACGATTCATGAATCATGATTCAATTCATGATTCATGATTCATAAATCATGATTCAATTCATGATTCATGATTCATGATTCGATTCATGATGCAATTCATGATTCAATTCATGATTCATGAATCATGATTCAATTCATGATTCATGAATCATGATTCAATTCATGATTCATGAATCATGATTCAATTCATGATTCATGATTCATTTCATGATTCATAAATTATGATTCAATTCATGATTCATGATTCAATTCATGATTCAATTCATGAATCATGATTCAATTCATGATTCATGATTCATTTAATAATTCATGAATTATGATTCAATTCATGATTCATGATTCAATTCATGATTTAATTCATGAATCATGATTCAATTCATGATTCATGATTCAACTCATGATTCATGATTTGAATTATGATTCATGAATCATGATTCAATTCATGATTCAATTCATAATTCATGAATCATGATTCAGTTCATGATTCATGAATCATGATTCAATTCATGATTCATGATTCATTCCATGATTCATGAATTTTGATTCAATTCATGATTCATGACTCATGATTCAATTCATGATTCCTGATTCCTGATTCCTGATTCATGATTCAATTCATGATTCATGATTCAATTCATTATTCAATTTATGATTCATGATTCAGTTCATGATTCAATTCATGATTCATGATTTATGATTCATGATTCAATTTATGAATCATCATTCGATTCATGATTCATGATTCATGAATCATCATTCGATTCATGATTCATGATTCATGAATCATCATTCGATTCATGATTCATGAATCATGATTTGATTCATGATTCATGATTCATGAATTGAATCATGAATCATGATTTATGATTCATGATTTTATTCATGATTCATGATTCAATTCATGATTCATTTCATGATTCATGATTCATGATCCATTATTCAATTCATGATTCATGATTCAATTCATGATTCATGAATAAATACATGATTCATGATTCAATTAATGATTCATGATTCAATTCATGATTCATTTAATGTTTCATGATTTATAATTCAATTCATGATTTATGATTCGATTCATGATTCATGAATCATGATTCGATTCATGATTCATGAATCATGATTCGATTCATGATTCATGATTCATGAATCATGATTAGATTCATGATTCATGATTCATAAATCATGATTCAATTCATGATTCATGAATCATGATTAGATTCATGATTCATGATTCATAAATCATGATTCAATTCATGATTCATGATTCAATTCATGATTCCTGATTCCTGATTCATGATTCATGATTTGATTCATGATTCACGATTCATGAATCATGATTCAATTCATGATTCATGATTCGTAAATCATGATTCAATTCATGATTCATGATTCATGATTCGATTCATGATGCAATTCATGATTCAATTCATGATTCATGAATCATGATTCAATTCATGATTCATGAATCATGATTCAATTCATGATTCATGATTTATTTCATGATTCATAAATTATGATTCAATTCATGATTCATGATTCAATTCATGATTCAATTCATGAATCATGATTCATTTCATGATTCATGATTCATTTAATAATTCATGAATAATGATTCAATTCATGATTCATGATTCATGATTCAATTCATGATTTAATTCATGAATCATGATTCAATTAATGATTCATGATTCATGAATTATGATTCGATTCATGATTCATGATTCAATTCATGATTCATGATTCAATTCATGATTCATGATTCGATTCATGATTCATGATTCAATTCATGATTCATGATTCAATTCATGATTCATGATTTGAATTATGATTCATGAATCATGATTCAATTCATGATTCAATTCATAATTCATGAATCATGATTCAGTTCATGATTCATGAATCATGATTCAATTCATGATTCATGATTCATTCCATGATTCATGAATTATGATTCAATTCATGATTCATGACTCATGATTCAATTCATGATTCCTCATTCCTGATTCATGATTCAATTCATGATTCATGATTCAATTCATGATTCAATTCATGATTCATGATTCAATTCATGATTCAATTCATGATTCATGATTCATGATTAATGATTCAATTTATGAATCATCATTCGATTCATGATTTATGAATCATGATTTGATTCATGATTCATGATTCATGAATTGAATCATGAATCATGAATCATGATTAAATTCATGATTCATTTCATGATTCATGATTCATGATCCATGATTCAATTCATGATTCATGATTCAATTCATGATTCATGATTCAATTCATGATTCATGAATAAATACATGATTCATGATTTAATTAATGATTCATGATTCAATTCATGATTCATTTAATGGTTCATGATTTATGATTCAATTCATGATTTATGATTCGATTCATGATTCATGAATCATGATTCGATTCATGATTCATGAATCATGATTAGATTCATGATTCATGATTCATAAATCGTGATTCAATTCATGATTAATGAATCATGATTGGATTCATGATTCATGATTCATAAATCATGATTCAATTCATGATTCATGATTCAATTCATGATTCCTGATTCCTGATTCATGATTCATGATTCATGATTCATGATTTAATTCATGATTCATGATTCAATTCATGATTCAATTCATGATTTATTTCATGATTCATGATTCATGATTCAATTCAGGATTCATGATTCAATTCATGATTCATGATTCAATTCATGACTCATGATTCATAAATCGTGATTCGATTCATGATTCATGATTCAATTCATGAATCATGATTTGATTCATGATTCATGATTAATGAATCATCATTCGATTCATGATTCATGATTCATGAATCATCATTCGATTCATGATTCATGAATCATGATTTGATTCTTGATTCATGATTCATGAATCATGATTCAAATTATGATTCATAATTCAATTCATGATCCATGATTCAATTCATGATTCATTTAATGTTTCATGATTTATGATTCAATTCATGATTTATGATTCATGAATCATGATTAGATTCATGATTCATGATTCATAAATCATGATTCAATTCATGATTCAATTCATGATTCCTGATTTATGATTCATGATTTTATTCATGATTCATGATTCAATTCATGATTCATTTCATGATTCATGATTCATGATCCATGATTCAATTCATGATTCATGATTCAATTCATGATTCATGATTAAATACACGATTCATGATTCAATTCATGACTCATGATTCAATTCATGATTCATGATTCAATTCTTGATCCATGATTCAATTCATGATTCATTTATTGATTCATGATTTATGATTTAATTCATGATTCCTGATTCCTGATTCATGATTCATGATTTAATTCATGATTCATGATTCAATTCATGATTCATGATTCAATTCATGATTTATTTCATGATTCATGATTCATGATTCATGATTCAATTCAGGATTCATGATTCAATTCATGATTCATGATTCAATTCATGACTCATGATTCAATTCATGATTCATGAATCAATTTATAATTCATGATTCAAATCATGATTCATTTAATGATTCAAGATTTGTGATTCAATTCATGATTTATGAATCGATTCATGATTCATGATTCATAAATCATGATTCAATTCATGATTCATGATTCAATTCATGATTTATTTCATTAATCATGATTCATGATTCAATTCAGGATTCATAATTCAATTCATGATTCATGATTTATGATTCATGATTTTATTCATGATTCATGATTCAATTCATGATTCATTTCATGATTCATGATTCATGATCCATGATTCAATTCATGATTCATGATTCAATTCATGATTCATGATTAAATACATGATTCATGATTCAATTCATGATTTATTTCATGATTCATGATTCATGATTCATGATTCAATTCAGGATTCATGATTCAATTCATGATTCATGATTCAATTCATGACTCATGATTCAATTCATGATTCATGAATCAATTTATAATTCATGATTCAAATCATGATTCATTTAATGATTCAAGATTTGTGATTCAATTCATGATTTATGAATCGATTCATGATTCATGATTCATAAATCATGATTCAATTCATGATTCATGATTCAATTCATGATTTATTTCATTAATCATGATTCATGATTCAATTCAGGATTCATGATTCAATTCATGATTCATGATTTATGATTCATGATTTTATTCATGATTCATGATTCAATTCATGATTCATTTCATGATTCATGATTCATGATCCATGATTCAATTCATGATTCATGATTCAATTCATGATTCATGATTAAATACATGATTCATGATTCAATTCATGACTCATGATTCAATTCATGATTCATGATTCAATTCTTGATCCATGATTAAATTCATGATTCATTTATTGATTCATGATTTATGATTTAATTCATGATTCCTGATTCCTGATTCATGATTCATGATTTAGTTCATGATTCATGATTCATGATTCATGATTCAATTCAGGATTCATGATTCAATTCATGACTCATGATTCAATTCATGATTCATGAATCAATTTATAATTCATGATTCAAATCATGATTCATTTAATGATTCAAGATTTATGATTCAATTCATGATTTATGAATCGATTCATGATTCATGATTCATAAATCATGATTCGATTCATGATTCATGATTTATAAATCATGATTCAATTCATGATTCATGATTCATGATTCATGATTCATGATTTAATTCATGAATCATCATTCGATTCATGATTCATGATTCATGAATCATCATTCGATTTATGATTCATGAATCATGATTTGATTCATGATTCATGATTCATGAATCATGATTCAATTTATGATTCATGATTCATGATTCATGATTCATGATTCAATTCATGAATCATGAATCAAATCATGATTCATGAATTGAATCATGAATCATGAATCATGAATCATGATTAAATTCATGATTCATGATTCATTTCATGATTCATGATTTATGATTCATGATTTTATTCATGATTTATGATTCATGATTTTATTCATGATTCATGATTTAATTCATGATTCATTTCATGATTCATGATTCATGATCCATGATTCAATTCATGATTCATGATTCAATTCATGATTCATGATTAAATACATGATTCATGATTCAATTCATGACTCATGATTCAATTAATGATTCATGATTTAATTCTTGATCCATGATTGAATTCATGATTCATTTATTGATTCATGATTTATGATTTAATTCATGATTCCTGATTTCTGATTCATGATGCATGATTCATGATTTAATTCATGATTCATGATTCAATTCATGATTCATGATTCAATTCATGATTTATTTCATGATTCATGATTCATGATTCAATTCAGGATTCATGATTCAATTCATGATTCTTGATTCAATTCATGACTCATGATTCAATTCATGATTCATGAATCAATTTATAATTCATGATTCAAATCATGATTCATTTAATGATTCAAGATTTATGATTCAATTCATGATTTATGAATCGATTCATGATTCATGATTCATAAATCATGATTCGATTCATGATTCATGATTTATGAATCATGATTCAATTCATGATTCATGATTCATGATTCATGATTCAATTCATGAATCATCATTCGATTCATGATTCATGATTCATGAATCATCATTCGATTCATGATTCATGATTCATCATTCGATTCATGATTCATGAATCATGATTTGATTCATGATTCATGATTCATGAATCATGATTCAATTTATAATTCATGATTCATGATTCATGATTCATGATTCAATTCATGAATCATGAATCAAATCATGATTCATGAATTGAATCATGAATCATGAATCATGAATCATGATTAAATTCATGATTCATGATTCATTTCATGATTCCTGATTTATGATTCCTGATTTTATTCATGATTCATGATTTAATTCATGATTCATTTCATGATTCATGATTCATGATCCATGATTCAATTCATGATTCATGATTCAATTCATGATTCATGATTAAATACATGATTCATGATTCAATTCATGACTCATGATTCAATTAATGATTCATGATTCAATTCTTGATCCATGATTCAATTCATGATTCATTTATTGATTTATGATTTATGATTTAATTCATGATTCCTGATTTCTGATTCATGATTCATGATTCATGATTTAATTCATGATTCATGATTCAATTCATGATTCATGATTCAATTCATGATTTATTTCATGATTCATGATTCATGATTCAATTCAGGATTCATGATTCAATTCATGATTCATGATTCAATTCATGACTCATGATTCAATTCATGATTCATGAATCAATTTATAATTCATAATTCAAATCATGATTCATTTATTGATTCATGATTTATGATTTAATTCATGATTCCTGATTTCTGATTCATGATTCATGATTCATGATTTAATTCATGATTCATGATTCAATTCATGATTCATGATTCAATTCATGATTTATTTCATGATTCATGATTCATGATTCAATTCAGGATTCATGATTCAATTCATGATTCATGATTCAATTCATGACTCATGATTCAATTCATGATTCATGAATCAATTTATAATTCATAATTCAAATCATGATTCATTTAATGATTCAAGATTTATGATTCAATTCATGATTTATGAATCGATTCATGATTCATGAATCATGAATCATCATTCGATTCATGATTCATGATTCATGAATCATCATTCGATTCATGATTCATGATTCATGAATCATGATTTGATTCATGATTCATGATTCATGAATCGTGATTCAATTTATGATTCATGATTCATGATTCATGATTCATGATTCAATTCATGAATCATGAATCGAATCATGATTCATGAATTGAATCATGAATCATGAATCATGATTAAATTCATGATTCATGATTCATTTCATGATTCATGATTTATGATTCATGATTTTATTCATGATCCATGATTCAATTCATGATTCATGATTCAATTCATGATTCATGATTAAATACATGATTCATGATTCAATTCATGACTCATGATTCAATTCATGATTCATGATTCAATTCTTGATCCATGATTCAATTCATGATTCATTTATTGATTCATGATTTATGATTTAATTCATGATTCCTGATTTCTGATTCATGATTCATGATTCATGATTTAATTCATGATTCATGATTCAATTCATGATTCATGATTCAATTCATGATTTATTTCATGATTCATGATTCATGATTCAATTCAGGATTCATGATTCAATTCATGATTCAATTCATGACTCATGATTCAATTCATGATTCATGAATCAATTTATAATTCATGATTCAAATCATGATTCATTTAATGATTCAAGATTTATGATTCAATTCATGATTTATGAATCGATTCATGATTCATGATTCATAAATCATGTTTCGATTCATGATTCATGATTTATGAATCATGATTCAATTCATGATTCATGATTCATGATTCATGATTCAATTCATGAATCATCATTCGATTCATGATTCATGATTCATGAATCATCATTCGATTCATGATTCATGATTCATGAATCATGATTTGATTCATGATTCATGATTCATGTATCATGATTCAATTTATGATTCATGATTCATGATTCATGATTCAATTCATGAATCATGAATCGAATCATGATTCATGAATTGAATCATGAATCATGAATCATGATTAAATTCATGATTCATGATTCATTTCATGATTCATGATTTATGATTCATGATTTTATTCATGATCTATGATTCAATTCATGATTCATGATTCAATTCATGATTCATGATTAAATACATGATTCATGATTCAATTCATGACTCATGATTCAATTCATGATTCATGATTCAATTCTTGATCCATGATTCAATTCATGATTCATTTATTGATTCATGATTTATGATTTAATTCATGATTCCTGATTCCTGATTCATGATTCATGATTTAATTCATGATTCATGATTCAATTCATGATTCATGATTCAATTCATGATTTATTTCATGATTCATGATTCATGATTCATGATTCAATTCAGCATTCATGATTCATTTCATGATTCATTATTTATGATTCAATTCATGATTCATGATTCAATTCATGATTCATAATTCATGATTCAATTCATGATTCATGATTCGATTCATGATTCATGATTCATGTTTCATGATTCATGATTCGATTCATAATTCATGATATTCGATTCATGATTCATGATTTATGATTCAATCATGATTTATGATTCATGATTCGATTTATGATTCATGATTCAATTCATGATTCATGATTTAATTCGTGATTCATGATTCAATTCATGATTCATGATTCATTTCATGATTTATGATTCCTATTTCAATTCATGATTCATGATTCAATTCATGATTCATGATTCAATTCATGATTCATGATTCAATTCATGATTCATGATTCATGTTTTGATTCATGATTCATGATTCATGATTCGATTCATGATTCATGATTCATGTTTTGATTCATGATTCATGATTCATGATTCGATTCATGATTCATGATTCAATTCATGATTCATGATTCATGATTCAATTCATGATTCGATTTATGATTCATGATTCATGATTCATGATTCATGATTCATGATTCAATTCATGATTCATGATTCATGATTCAATTCATGATTCGATTTATGATTCATGATTCATGATTCATGATTCATGATTCATGATTCATGATTCAATTCATGATTCATGATTCAATTCATGATTCATGATTCAATTCATGATTCATGATTCATGTTTTGATTCATGATTCATGATTCATGATTCGATTCATGATTCATGATTCAATTCATGATTCATGATTCATGATTCAATTCATGATTCGATTTATGATTCATGATTCATGATTCATGATTCATGATTCATGATTCAATTCATGATTCATGATTCAATTCATAATTCATGATTCGATTCATGATTCATGATTCAATTCATGTTTCATGATTCATGATTCAATACATGTTTTATGATTCATGATTCGATTCATGATTCATTTCATGATTCATTATTTATGATTCAATTCATGATTCATGATTCAATTCATGATTCATGATTCGATTCATGATTCATGATTCATGGTACATGATTCATGATTCGATTCATGATTCATAATATTCGATTCATGATTCATGATTTATGATTCAATCATGATTTATGATTCATGATTCGATTTATGATTCATGATTCGATTTATGATTCATGATTCAATTCATGATTCATGATTTAATTCGTGATTCATGATTCAATTTATGATTCATGATTCATTTCATGATTAATTTCATGATTTATGATTTATAATTCAATTCATGATTCATGATTCAATTCATGATTTATGATTCATTTCATGATTCATTATTTATGATTCAATTCATGATTCATGATTCAATTCATGATTCATAATTCATGATTCAATTCATGATTCATGATTTATGGTTCATGATTCATGATTCATGATTCGATTCATGATTCATGATTTATGATTCATGATTCATGATTTATGATTCATGATTTATGATTCATGATTCGATTTATGATTCATGATTCAATTCATGATTCATGATTTAATTCATGATTCATAATTAAATTCATGATTCAATTCATGATTCAATTTATGATTCAATTTATGATTCATAATTCATGATTCAATTCATGATTCAATTCATGATTCATGATTCGAATCATGATTCATGATTCAATTCATGATTCATGATTTATGATTCAATTCATGAGTCATGATTCAATTCATGATTCATGATTCAATTCATGATTCATGATTCATGATTTGATTCATGATTCAATTCATGATTCATGATTTATGACTCAATTTATGATTCGATTCATGATTCATGATTTGATTCATGATTCAATTCATGATTCATGATTTATGACTCAATTTATGATTCGATTCATGATTCCTGATTCAATTCATGATTCATGATTCATGATTCAATTCATGATTTATGATTCAATTCATGATTCATGATTCCTGATTCAATTCATGATTCATGATTCATGATTCAATTCATGATTCATGATTCATAATTTAATTCATGATTCATGATTTGATTTATGATTCATGATTCAATTTATGATTCATTATTCATGACTCGATTCATTATTCATGATTCAATTCATGATTCATGATTTATGATTCATGATTTTATTCATGATCTATGATTCAATTCATGATTCATGATTCAATTCATGATTCATGATTAAATACATGATTCATGATTCAATTCATGACTCATGATTCAATTCATGATTCATGATTCAATTCTTGATCCATGATTCAATTCATGATTCATTTATTGATTCATGATTTATGATTTAATTCATGATTCCTGATTCCTGATTCATGATTCATGATTTAATTCATGATTCATGATTCAATTCATGATTCATGATTCAATTCATGATTTATTTCATGATTCATGATTCATGATTCATGATTCAATTCAGCATTCATGATTCATTTCATGATTCATTATTTATGATTCAATTCATGATTCATGATTCAATTCATGATTCATAATTCATGATTCAATTCATGATTCATGATTCGATTCATGATTCATGATTCATGTTTCATGATTCATGATTCGATTCATGATTCATGATATTCGATTCATGATTCATGATTTATGATTCAATCATGATTTATGATTCATGATTCGATTTATGATTCATGATTCAATTCATGATTCATGATTTAATTCGTGATTCATGATTCAATTCATGATTCATGATTCATTTCATGATTTATGATTCCTATTTCAATTCATGATTCATGATTCAATTTATGATTCATGATTCAATTCATGATTCATGATTCAATTCATGATTCATGATTCATGTTTTAAATCATGATTCATGATTCATGATTCGATTCATGATTCATGATTCATGTTTTGATTCATGATTCATGATTCATGATTCGATTCATGATTCATGATTCAATTCATGATTCATGATTCATGATTCAATTCATGATTCGATTTATGATTCATGATTCATGATTCATGATTCATGATTCATGATTCAATTCATGATTCATGATTCATGATTCAATTCATGATTCGATTTATGATTCATGATTCATGATTCATGATTCATGATTCATGATTCATGATTCATGATTCAATTCATGATTCATGATTCAATTCATGATTCATGATTCAATTCATGATTCATGATTCATGTTTTGATTCATGATTCATGATTCATGATTCGATTCATGATTCATGATTCAATTCATGATTCATGATTCAATTCATGATTCGATTTATGATTCATGATTCATGATTCATGATTCATGATTCATGATTCAATTCATGATTCATGATTCAATTCATAATTCATGATTCGATTCATGATTCATGATTCAATTCATGTTTCATGATTCATGATTCAATACATGTTTTATGATTCATGATTCGATTCATGATTCATTTCATGATTCATTATTTATGATTCAATTCATGATTCATGATTCAATTCATGATTCATGATTCGATTCATGATTCATGATTCATGGTACATGATTCATGATTCGATTCATGATTCATAATATTCGATTCATGATTCATGATTTATGATTCAATCATGATTTATGATTCATGATTCGATTTATGATTCATGATTCGATTTATGATTCATGATTCAATTCATGATTCATGATTTAATTCGTGATTCATGATTCAATTTATGATTCATGATTCATTTCATGATTAATTTCATGATTTATGATTTATAATTCAATTCATGATTCATGATTCAATTCATGATTTATGATTCATTTCATGATTCATTATTTATGATTCAATTCATGATTCATGATTCAATTCATGATTCATAATTCATGATTCAATTCATGATTCATGATTTATGGTTCATGATTCATGATTCATGATTCGATTCATGATTCATGATTTATGATTCATGATTTATGATTCATGATTCGATTTATGATTCATGATTCAATTCATGATTCATGATTTAATTCATGATTCATAATTAAATTCATGATTCAATTCATGATTCAATTTATGATTCAATTTATGATTCATAATTCATGATTCAATTCATGATTCAATTCATGATTCATGATTCGAATCATGATTCATGATTCAATTCATGATTCATGATTTATGAGTCAATTCATGATTCATGATTCAATTCATGATTCATGATTCAATTCATGATTCATGATTCAATTCATGATTCATGATTTGATTCATGATTCAATTCATGATTCATGATTTATGACTCAATTTATGATTCGATTCATGATTCATGATTTGATTCATGATTCAATTCATGATTCATGATTTATGACTCAATTTATGATTCGATTCATGATTTCCTGATTCAATTCATGATTCATGATTCATGATTCAATTCATGATTTATGATTCAATTCATGATTCATGATTCCTGATTCAATTCATGATTCATGATTTATGATTCAATTCATGATTCATGATTCATAATTTAATTCATGATTCATGATTTGATTTATGATTCATGATTCAATTTATGATTCATTATTCATGACTCGATTCATTATTCATGATTCAATTCATGATTCATGATTTATGATTCATGATTTTATTCATGATCTATGATTCAATTCATGATTCATGATTCAATTCATGATTCATGATTAAATACATGATTCATGATTCAATTCATGACTCATGATTCAATTCATGATTCATGATTCAATTCTTGATCCATGATTCAATTCATGATTCATTTATTGATTCATGATTTATGATTTAATTCATGATTCCTGATTCCTGATTCATGATTCATGATTTAATTCATGATTCATGATTCAATTCATGATTCATGATTCAATTCATGATTTATTTCATGATTCATGATTCATGATTCATGATTCAATTCAGCATTCATGATTCATTTCATGATTCATTATTTATGATTCAATTCATGATTCATGATTCAATTCATGATTCATAATTCATGATTCAATTCATGATTCATGATTCGATTCATGATTCATGATTCATGTTTCATGATTCATGATTCGATTCATGATTCATGATATTCGATTCATGATTCATGATTTATGATTCAATCATGATTTATGATTCATGATTCGATTTATGATTCATGATTCAATTCATGATTCATGATTTAATTCGTGATTCATGATTCAATTCATGATTCATGATTCATTTCATGATTTATGATTCCTATTTCAATTCATGATTCATGATTCAATTTATGATTCATGATTCAATTCATGATTCATGATTCAATTCATGATTCATGATTCATGTTTTGAATCATGATTCATGATTCATGATTCGATTCATGATTCATGATTCATGTTTTGATTCATGATTCATGATTCATGATTCGATTCATGATTCATGATTCAATTCATGATTCATGATTCATGATTCAATTCATGATTCGATTTATGATTCATGATTCATGATTCATGATTCATGATTCATGATTCAATTCATGATTCATGATTCATGATTCAATTCATGATTCGATTTATGATTCATGATTCATGATTCATGATTCATGATTCATGATTCAATTCATGATTCATGATTCAATTCATGATTCATGATTCAATTCATGATTCATGATTCATGTTTTGATTCATGATTCATGATTCATGATTCGATTCATGATTCATGATTCAATTCATGATTCATGATTCATGATTCAATTCATGATTCGATTTATGATTCATGATTCATGATTCATGATTCATGATTCATGATTCAATTCATGATTCATGATTCAATTCATAATTCATGATTCGATTCATGATTCATGATTCAATTCATGTTTCATGATTCATGATTCAATACATGTTTTATGATTCATGATTCGATTCATGATTCATTTCATGATTCATTATTTATGATTCAATTCATGATTCATGATTCAATTCATGATTCATGATTCGATTCATGATCATGATTCATGGTACATGATTCATGATTCGATTCATGATTCATAATATTCGATTCATGATTCATGATTTATGATTCATGATTCGATTTATGATTCATGATTCGATTTATGATTCATGATTCAATTCATGATTCATGATTTAATTCGTGATTCATGATTCAATTTATGATTCATGATTCATTTCATGATTAATTTCATGATTTATGATTTATAATTCAATTCATGATTCATGATTCAATTCATGATTTATGATTCATTTCATGATTCATTATTTATGATTCAATTCATGATTCATGATTCAATTCATGATTCATAATTCATGATTCAATTCATGATTCATGATTTATGGTTCATGATTCATGATTCATGATTCGATTCATGATTCATGATTTATGATTCATGATTTATGATTCATGATTCGATTTATGATTCATGATTCAATTCATGATTCATGATTTAATTCATGATTCATAATTAAATTCATGATTCAATTCATGATTCAATTTATGATTCAATTTATGATTCATAATTCATGATTCAATTCATGATTCAATTCATGATTCATGATTCGAATCATGATTCATGATTCAATTCATGATTCATGATTTATGATTCAATTCATGATTCATGATTCAATTCATGATTCATGATTCAATTCATGATTCATGATTCAATTCATGATTCATGATTCATGATTTGATTCATGATTCAATTCATGATTCATGATTTATGACTCAATTTATGATTCGATTCATGATTCATGATTTGATTCATGATTCAATTCATGATTCATGATTTATGACTCAATTTATGATTCGATTCATGATTCCTGATTCAATTCATGATTCATGATTCATGATTCAATTCATGATTTATGATTCAATTCATGATTCATGATTCCTGATTCAATTCATGATTCATGATTCATGATTCAATTCATGATTCATGATTCATAATTTAATTCATGATTCATGATTTGATTTATGATTCATGATTCAATTTATGATTCATTATTCATGACTCGATTCATTATTCATGATTCAATTCATGATTCATGATTTATGATTCAATTCATGATTCATGATTTATGATTCGAGTCATGATTCATGATTCCTGATTCAATTCATGATTTATGATTCATTTCATGATTCATGATTCGATTCATGATTCATGATTCATGATTCAATTCATGATTCATGATTCAATTCATGATTCATGATTTATGATTCAATTCATGATTCATGATTCATGATTCGAGTCATGATTCATGATTCATTTCATGATTCATGATTCGATTCATGATTCGATTCATGATTCATGATTCAATTCATGATTCATGATTCATGATTCAATTCATGATTCGATTCATGATTCATGATTCGATTCATGATTCATGATTAAATTCATGATTCAAATCATGATTCATGATTAAATTCACGATTCGATACATGATTCATGATTCATGATTCGATTCATGATTCATGATTCAATTCATGATTCATGATTCATGATTCAATTCATGATTCGATTCATGATTCATGATTCGATTCATGATTCATGATTAAATTCATGATTCAAATCATGATTCATGATTAAATTCATGATTCGATACATGATTCATGATTAATGATTCGATACCATGATTCATGATTAATGATTCGATTCATGATTCATGATTCAATTCAGGATTCATGCTTCATTTCATGATTCGATTCATGATTCATGATTCGATTCATAATTCATGATTCAATTCATGATTCATGATTTATGATTCAATTCATGATTCATGATTCATTATTCCAATTCATTATTCGATTCATGATTCATGATTCATGATTTAATACATGATTCATGATTCATGATTCAATTCATGATTCATGATTCAATTCTTGATTCATGATTCATGATTCGATTCATGTTTCATGATTCATGATTCAATTCATGATTCAATTCAAAATTAATTTCATGATTTATGATTCGATTCATGATTCATGATTCATGATTCAATTCATGATTCAATTCATGATTTATGATTTAATTCATGATTCATGATTCAATTCATGATGCATGATTCAATTTGTGATTCATGATTTATTTCATGATTCATATCATGATTCACAATTCCTGATTCAATTCATGATTCATGATTCAATTCATGATTCATTTCATGATTCATGATTCAATTCATGATTCAATTTATGGTTCAATTTATGATTCATAATTCATGATTCAATTCATGATTTAATTCATGATTAGTGATTCATGATTCAATTCATGATTCATGATTCGATTCATGATTCATGATTTGATTCATGATTCATGATTCAATTCATGATTCGTGATTCATGATTCAATTCATGATTCATGATTGGATTCATGATTCATGATTCATGATTCGATTCATGATTCATGATTCAATTCATGATTCTTGATTCAATTCATGATTCGATTCATGATTCTCAATTCATGATTCATGATTTGATTTATGATTTATGGATCATGATTCGATTCATGATTCATGGATCATGATTCGATTCATCATTCATATTTCAATTTATGATTCAATTCTTGATTCAATTCATAATTCAATTCATGATTCATGATTTAATTCTTGATTCATGATTTATAATTCAATGCATGATTCATGATTCATGATTCAATTCATGATTCATGATTTGATTCATGATTCATGATTCAATTCATGATTCATGATTCATGATTCAATTCATGATTCGATTCATGATTTATGATTCATGATTCATGATTCAATTCATGATTCATGATTCAATTCATGATTCATGATTCATGATTCAATTCATGATTCATGATTCGATTTATTATTCATGATTCAATTCATGATTCGATTCATGATTCATGATTCATGATTCATGATTAATGATTCAATTCATGATTCATGATTCAATTCATGATTCATGATTCAATTATTGATTCATGATTCGATTCATGATTCATGATTCAATTCATGTTTTATGATTCATGATTCGATTCATGATTCAATTCATTATTTATGATTTATGATTCAATTCATGATTCATGATTCGATTCATGATTCATGATTTATGATTCAATTCATGATTCATGATTCAATTCATGATTCATGATTCAATTCATGATTCATGAATCATGATTCATGATTCAATTCATGATTCATGATTCATGTTTTGATTCATGATATATGATTCATGATTCGATTCATGATTCATGATTCAATTCATGATTCATGATTCATGATTCAATTCATGATTCGATTCATGATTCATGATTCAATTCATGATTCATGATTCAATTCATGATTCGATTCATGATTCATGATTTATGATTCATGATTCATGATTCATGATTCATGATTCATGATTCATGATTCAATTCATGATTCCTGATTCAATTCATGATTCATGATTCGATTCATGATTCATGATTCAATTCATGTTTCATGATTCATGATTCAATACATGTTTTATGATTCATGATTCGATTCATGATTCATGATTCATTTCATGATTCATTATTTATGATTCAATTCATGATTCATGATTCAATTCATGATTCATAATTCATGATTCAATTCATGATTCATGATTCAATTCATGATTCATGATTCATGTTTCATGATTCATGATTCGATTCATGATTCATGATATTCGATTCATGATTCATGATTTATGATTCAATTATGATTTATGATTCATGATTCGATTTATGATTCATGATTCAATTCATGATTCATGATTCATTTCATGATTCATTTCATGATTTATGATTCCTAATTCAATTCATGATTCATGATTCAATTCATGATTTATGATTCATTTCATGATTCATTATTTATGATTCAATTCATGATTCATTATTCATGACTCGATTCATGATTCATGATTCAATTCATGATTCATGATTTATGATTCAATTCATGATTCATGATTTATGATTCGAGTCATGATTCATGATTCCTGATTCAATTCATGATTTATGATTCATTTCATGATTCATGATTCGATTCATGATTCATGATTCATGATTCAATTCATGATTCATGATTCAATTCATGATTCATGATTTAAGATTCAATTTATGATTCATGATTCGAGTCATGATTCATGATTCATGATTCGAGTAATGATTCATGATTCATTTCATGATTCATTTCATGATTCATGATTCGATTCATGATTCATGATTCAATTCATGATTCATGATTCATGATTCAATTCATGATTCGATTCATGATTCATGATTCAATTCATGATTCATGATTCATGATTCAATTCATGATTCGATTCATGATTCATGATTCGATTCATGATTCATGATTCGATTCATGATTCATGATTCAATTCATGATTCATGATTCATGATTCAATTCATGATTCGATTCATGATTCATGATTCGATTCATGATTCATGATTAAATTCATGATTCAAATCATGATTCATGATTAAATTCATGATTTAATACATGATTCATGATTAATGATTCGATACATGATTCATGATTAATGATTCGATTCATGATTCATGATTCAATTCAGGATTCATGATTCATTTCATGATTCGATTCATGATTTATGATTCATGATTCGATTCATAATTCATGATTAAATTCATGATTCATGATTTATGATTCAATTCATGATTCATGATTCATTATTCAATTCATGATTCGATTCATGATTCATGATTCATGATTTAATACATGATTCATGATTCATGATTCGATTCATGATTCATGATTCAATTCTTGATTCATGATTCATGATTCGATTCATGTTTCATGATTCATGATTCAATTCATGATTCATGATTCAATTCATGATTCATGAATCATGATTCATGATTCAATTCATGATTCAATTCATGATTTATGATTTAATTCATGATTCAATTCATGATTCATGATTTTATGATTCGATTTATAATTCATGATTCAATTCATGATGCATGATTCAATTTGTGATTCATGATTTATTTCATGATTCATATCATGATTCACAATTCCTGATTCAATTCATGATTCATGATTCAATTCATGATTCATTTCATGATTCATGATTCAATTAATGATTCAATTTATGATTCAATTTATGATTCATAATTCATGATTCAATTCATGATTCAATTCATGATTAGTGATTCATGATTCAATTCATGATTCATGACTCATGATTCGATTCATGATTCATGATTTAATTCATGATTCATGATTCATGATTCAATTCATGATTCGTGATTCATGATTCATAATTCAATTCATGATTCATGATTCGATTCATGATTCATGATTCATGATTCAATTCATGATTCTTGATTCAATTCATGATTCGATTCATGATTCTCAATTCATGATTCATGATTTGATTTATGATTTATGGATCATGATTCGATTCATGATTCATGGATCATGATTCGATTCATCATTCATATTTCAATTTATGATTCAATTCTTGATTCAATTCATAATTCAATTCATGATTCATGATTTAATTCTTGATTCATGATTCATAATTCAATGCATGATTCATGATTCATGATTCGATTCATGATTCATGATTTGATTCATGATTCATGATTCAATTCATGATTCATGATTCATGATTCAATTCATGATTCGATTCATGATTTATGATTCATGATTCATGATTCAATTCATGATTCATGATTCAATTCATGATTCATGATTCATGATTCAATTCATGATTCATGATTCGATTTATTATTCATGATTCAATTCATGATTCATGATTCATGATTCAATTCATGATTCGATTCATGATTCATGATTCATGATTCAATTCATGATTCGATTCATGATTCATGATTCATGATTCATGATTAATGATTCAATTCATGATTCATGATTCAATTCATGATTCATGATTCAATTCTTAATTCATGATTCGATTCATGATTCATGATTCAATTCATTTTTTATGATTCATGATTCGATTCATGATTCAATTCATTATTTATGATTTATGATTCAATTCATGATTCATGATTCAATTCATGATTCATGATTTATGATTCAATTCATGATTCATGATTCAATTCATGATTCATGATTCAATTCATGATTCGATTCATGATTCATGATTCAATTCATGATTCATGATACATGATTCAATTCATGATTCATGATACATGATTCAATTCATGATTCATGATTCAATTCATGATTCATGAATCATGATTCATGATTCAATTCATGATTCATGATTCATGTTTTGATTCATGATTCATGATTCATGATTCGATTCATGATTCATGATTCAATTCATGATTCATGATTCAATTCATGATTCGATTCATGATTCATGATTTATGATTCATGATTCATGATTTATGATTCATGATTCATGATTCATGATTCAATTCATGATTCATGATTCAATTCATGATTTATGATTCGATTCATGATTCATGATTCAATTCATGTTTCATGATTCATGATTCAATACATGTTTTATGATTCATGATTCGATTCATGATTCATGATTCGATTCATGATTCATGATTCATTTCATGATTCATTATTTATGATTCAATTCATGATTCATGATTCAATTCATGATTCATAATTCATGATTCAATACATGATTCATGATTCGATTCATGATTCATGATTCATGTTTCATGATTCATGATTCGATTCATGATTCATGATATTCGATTCATGATTCATGATTTATGATTCAATCATGATTTATGATTCATGATTCGATTTATGATTCATGATTCAATTCATGATTCATGATTTAATTCGTGATTCATGATTCAATTCATGATTCATGATTCAATTCATGATTTATGATTAATTTCATGATTCATGATTCATAATTAAATTCATGATTCAATTCATGATTCAATTTATGATTCATGATTCATGATTCAATTCATGATTCATGATTCATGATTCATGATTCATGATTCAATTCATGATTCATGATTCATGATTCATGATTCATGATTCAATTCATGATTCATGATTCAATTCATAATTCATGATTCATGATTCATGATTCAATTCATGATTCAATTCATGATTCAATTCATGATTCAATTTATGATTCATGATTCATCATTCAATTCATGATTCAATTCATGATTCATGATTCAATTCATGATTCATGATTCATGATTCAATTCATGATTCATGATTCGTGATTTAATTTATAATTCATGATTCATGATTCATCATTCAATTCATGATTCATCATTCAATTCATGATTCATGAATCATGATTCGATTCATGATTCATGTTTGAATTCATGATTCAATTCTTGATTCAATTCATAATTCAATTCATGATTCTTGATTCAATTCATGATTCGATTCATGATTCATGTTTGAATTCATGATTCGATTCATGATTCAAGTTTGATTTCATGATTTAATTCATGATTCAATTCATGATTCATGATTCAATTCATGATTCATGATTCAATTCATGATTCATGATTCATGATTCAATTCATGATTCATAATTCATGATTCAATTCATGATTCATGATTCATGATTCAATTCATGATTCATGAATCATGATTCGATTCATGATTCATGTTTGAATTTATGATTCAATTCTTGATTCAATTCATAATTCAATTCATGATTCTTGATTCAATTAATGATTCGATTCATGATTCATGTTTGAATTCATGATTCGATTCATGATTCAAGTTTGAATTCATGATTTAATTCATGATTCAATTCATGATTTATGATTCAATTCATGATTCATGATTCGAATCATGATTCATGATTCAATTCATGATTCATGATTCGATTCATGATTCAATTCATGATTCGATTCATGATTCAATTCATGATTCTTGATTCAATTCATGATTCGATTCATGATTCTCAATTCATGATTCATGATTTGATTTATGATTTATGGATCATGATTCGATTCATGATTCATGGATCATGATTCGATTCATCATTTATATTTCAATTTATGATTCAATTCTCGATTCAATTCATAATTCAATTCATGATTCATGATTTAATTCTTGATTCATGATTCATAATTCAATGCATGATTCATGATTCATGATTCGATTCATGATTCATGATTTGATTCATGATTCATGATTCAATTCATGATTCATGATTCAATTCATGATTCATGATTCATGATTCAATTCATGATTCGATTCATGATTTATGATTCATGATTCATGATTCAATTCATGATTCATGATTCAATTCATGATTCATGATTCATGATTCAATTCATGATTCATGATTCGATTTATTATTCATGATTCAATTCATGATTCATGATTCATGATTCAATTCATGATTCGATTCATGATTCATGATTCATGATTCAATTCATGATTCGATTCATGATTCATGATTCATGATTCATGATTAATGATTCAATTCATGATTCATGATTCAATTCATGATTCATGATTCAATTCTTGATTCATGATTCGATTCATGATTCATGATTCAATTCATGTTTTATGATTCATGATTCGATTCATGATTCAATTCATTATTTATGATTTATGATTCAATCCATGATTTATGATTCGATTCATGATTCATGATTTATGATTCAATTCATGATTCATGATTCAATTCATGATTCGATTCATGATTCATGATTCAATTCATGATTCATGATACATGATTCAATTCATGATTCATGATTCATGATTCAATTCATGATTCATGATTCAATTCATGATTCATGATTCAATTCATGATTCATGATTCATGTTTTGATTCATGATTCATGATTCATGATTCGATTCATGATTCATGATTCAATTCATGATTCATGATTCAATTCATGATTCGATTCATGATTCATGATTTATGATTCATGATTCATGATTCATGATTCATGATTCATGATTCAATTCATGATTCATGATTCAATTCATGATTCATGATTCGATTCATGATTCATGATTCAATTCATGTTTCATGATTCATGATTCAATACATGTTTTATGATTCATGATTCGATTCATGATTCATAATTCATTTCATGATTCATTATTTATGATTCAATTCATGATTCATGATTCAATTCATAATTCATAATTCATGATTCAATTCATGATTCATGATTCGATTCATGATTCATGATTCATGTTTCATGATTCATGATTCGATTCATGATTCATGATATTCGATTCATGATTCATGATTTATGATTCAATCATGATTTATGATTCATTTCATGATTCTTTATTTATGATTCAATTCATGATTCATGATTCAATTCATGATTCATAATTCATGATTCAATTCATGATTCATGATTCATGGTTCATGATTCATGATTCATGATTCGATTCATGATTCATGATTTATGATTCATGATTTATGATTCATGATTCGATTTATGATTCATGATTCAATTCATGATTCATGATTTAATTCATGATTCATGATTCAATTCATGATTCATGATTCATTTCATGATTCCTGATTCATTTCATGACTCATTTCATGATTCATGATTCCTGATTCAATTCATGATTCATGATTCAATTCAAGATTTATGATTAATTTCATGATTCATGATTCATAATTAAATTCATGATTCAATTCATGATTCAATTTATGATTCATGATTCATGATTCAATTCATGATTCATCATTCATGATTCATGATTCATGATTCAATTCATGATTCATGATTCATGATTCATGATTCAATTCATGATTCATGATTTAATTCATAATTCATGATTCATGATTCATCATTCAATTCATGATTCAATTCATGATTCAATTTATGATTCATGATTCATGATTCAATTCATTATTCAATTCATGATTCATGATTCAATTCATGATTCATGATTCATGATTCATGATTCAATTCATGATTCATGATTCATGATTTAATTTATAATTCATGATTCATGATTCATCATTCAATTCATGATTCATGATTCATGATTCAATTCATGATTCATGAATCATGATTCGATTCATGATTCATGTTTGAATTCATGATTCAATTCTTGATTCAATTCATAATTCAATTCATGATTCTTGATTCAATTCATGATTCGATTCATGATTCATGTTTGAATTCATGATTCGATTCATGATTCAAGTTTGATTTCATGATTTAATTCATGATTCAATTCATGATTCATGATTCAATTCATGATTCATGATTCAATTCATGATTCATGATTCAATTCATGATTCATGATTCATGATTCAATTCATGATTCATAATTCATGATTCAATTCATGATTCATGATTCATGATTCAATTCATGATTCATGAATCATGATTCGATTCATGATTCATGTTTGAATTTATGATTCAATTCTTGATTCAATTCATAATTCAATTCATGATTCTTGATTCAATCCATGATTCGATTCATGATTCATGTTTGAATTCATGATTCGATTCATGATTCAAGTTTGAATTCATGATTTAATTCATGATTCAATTCATGATTCATGATTCAATTCATGATTCATGATTCGAATCATGATTCATGATTCAATTCATGATTCATGATTCAATTCATAATTCATGATTCAATTCATGATTCATGATTCAATTCATGTTTCATGATTCATGATTTGATTCATGATTCAATTCATGATTCATGATTTATGACTCAATTTATGATTCGATTCATGATTCATGATTTGATTCATGATTCAATTCATGATTCATGATTTATGACTCAATTTATGATTCGATTCATGATTCATGATTCAATTCATGATTCATGATTCATGATTCAATTCATGATTTATGATTCAATTCATGATTCATGATTCCTGATTCAATTCATGATTCATGATTCATGATTCAATTCATGATTCATGATTCATGATTTGATTCATGATTCATGATTTGATTTATGATTCATGATTCAATTCATGATTCATTATTCATGACTCGATTCATGATTCATGATTCATGATTCGATTCATGATTCATGATTAAATTTATGATTCGATTCATTATTCATGATTAAATTCATGATTTGATACATGATTCATGATTCATGATTCGATTCATGATTCATGATTAAATTCATGATTCATGATTCATGATTTAATTCATGATTCGATTCATGATTAAATTCATGATTAATGATTTATGAATCAATTCATGATTCATGATTCATGATTCAATTCATGATTCATGATTCAATTCATGATTCATGATTCGATTCATGATTCATGATTCAATTCATGATTCATGATTCAATTCTTGATTCATGAATCATGATTCGATTCATGATTCATGATTAAATTTATGATTCATGATTTATGATTCAATTCATGATTCATGATTTATTTCATGATTCAATTCATGGTTCATGAATCTTGATTCAATTCATGATTTATTTCATGATTCATGATTTGATTCATGATTCATGATTCATGATTCAATTTATGATTCAATTCATGATTTATTTCATGATTCATGATTCGATTCATGATTCATGATTCATGATTCATGATTCATGATTCAATTCATGATTCAATTCATGATTTATGATTCAATACATGATTCATGATTCATGATTCAATTCATGATTCATGATTCATGATTCGATTTATGATTCATGATTCAATTCATGATGCATGATTCAATTCGTGATTCATGATTCAATTCATGATTCATGATTCATTTTATGATTCATTTCATGATTCATGATTCCTGATTCAATTCATGATTCATGATTCAATTCATGATTCATGATTCAATTCATGATTCATGATTCGATTCATGATTCATGATTTAATTCATGTTTCATCATTCATGATTCAATACATGTTTTATGATTCATGATTCGATTCATGATTCATGATTCATTTCATTATTCATTATTTATGATTCAATTCATGATTCATGATTCAATTCATGATTCATGATTCATGATTCGATTCATGATTCATGATATTCGATTCATGATTCATGATTTATGATTCAATCATGATTTATGATTCAATCATGATTTATGATTCATGATTCGATTTATGATTCATGATTCAATTCATGATTCATGATTTAATTTGTGATTCATGATTCAATTCATGATTCATGATTCATTTCATGATTCATTTCATGATTTATGATTCCTGATTCAATTCATGATTCATGATTCAATTCATGATTTATGATTCATTTCATGATTCATTATTTATGATTCAATTCATGATTCATGATTCAATTCATGATTCATAATTCATGATTCAATTCATGATTCATGATTCATGGTTCATGATTCATGATTCATGATTCGATTCATGATTCATGATTTATGATTCAATTCATGATTCATGATTCATTATTCAATTCATGATTTATGATTCATGATTCGATTTATGATTCATGATTCAATTCATGATTCATGATTTAATTCATGATTCATGATTCAATTCATGATTCATGATTCATTTCATGATTCATGATTCATTTCATGATTCATTTCATGATTCAGGATTCCTGATTCAATTCATGATTCATGATTCAATTCATGATTTATGATTCATTTCATGATTCATGATTAAATTCATGATTCAATTTATGATTCATAATTCATGATTCAATTCATGATTCAATTCATGATACATAATTCATGATTCAATTCATGATTCATGATTCAATTCATGATTCATGATTCATTTCATGATTCATGATTCATTTCATGATTCATTTCATGATTCAGGATTCCTGATTCAATTCATGATTCATGATTCAATTCAAGATTTATGATTCATTTCATGATTCATGATTCATGATTAAATTCATGATTCAATTCATGATTCAATTTATGATTCATAATTCATGATCCAATTCATGATTCAATTCATGATACATGATTCATGATTCAATTCATGATTCATGATTCAATTCATGATTCATGATTCATTTCATAATTCATGATTCATGATTCATCATTCAATTCATGATTCATGATTCATGATTCAATTCATGATTCATGATTTGATTCATGATTCATAATTCATGATTAAATTCATAATTCATGATTCATGATTCAATTCATGATTCATGATTCAATTCATGATTCATGAATCATGATTTGATTCATGATTCATGTTTTAATTCATGATTCAATACTTAATTCAATTCATAATTCAATTCATGATTCTTGATTCAATTCATGATTCGATTCATGATTCATGTTTGAATTCATGATTCAATTCATGATTCATGTTTGAATTCATGATTTAATTCATGATTCATTTCATGATTCATGATTCAATTCATGATTCATGATTCAATTCATGATTCATGATTCGAATCATGATTCATGATTCAATTCATGATTCATGATTCAATTCATGATTCATGATTCAATTCATGATTCATGATTCATTATTCATTACTCAATTTATGATTCGATTCATGATTCATGATTCAATTCATGATTCATGATTCATTACTCAATTTATGATTCGATTCATGATTCATGATTCAATTCATGTTTCATGATTCATGATTCAATTCATGATTTATGATTCAATTCATGATTCATGATTCCTGATTTAATTCATGATTCATGATTCTTGATTCAATTCATGATTCATGATTCATGATTTGATTCATGATTCATGATTCATGATTTGATTCATGATTCATAATTCAATTCATGATTCATTATTCATGACTCGATTCATGATTCATGATTCGATTCATTATTCATGATTAAATTCATGATTCGTTACATGATTCATGATTCATGATTAAATTCATGATTCATGATTCATGATTTAATTCATGATTCAATTCATGATTCATGATTCAATTCATGATTCATGATTTATGATTCAATTCATGATTCATGATTCAATTCATGATTCATGATTCAATTCATGATTCATGATTCATTACTCAATTTATGATTCGATTCATGATTCATGATTCAATTCATGATTCATTACTCAATTTATGATTTGATTCATGATTCATGATTCAATTCATGATTCATGATTCATGATTCAATTCATGATTTATGATTCAATTCATGATTCATGATTCCTGATTCAATTCTTGATTCATGATTCATGATTCAATTCATGATTCATGATTCATGATTCATGATTTGATTCATGATTCATGATTCAATTCATGATTGATGATTCATGGTTCATGATTCATGATTCATGATTCGATTCATGATTCATGATTTATGATTCATGATTTATGATTCATGATTCGATTTATGATTCATGATTCAATTCATGATTCATGATTTAATTCGTGATTCAATTTATGATTCATAATTCATGATTCAATTCATGATTCAATTCATGATACATAATTCATGATTCAATTCATGATTCATGATTCAATTCATGATTCATGATTCATTTCATGATTCATGATTCATTTCATGATTCATTTCATGATTCAGGATTCCTGATTCAATTCATGATTCATGATTCAATTCAAGATTTATGATTCATTTCATGATTCATGATTCATGATTAAATTCATGATTCAATTCATGATTCAATTTATGATTCATAATTCATGATCCAATTCATGATTCAATTCATGATACATGATTCATGATTCAATTCATGATTCATGATTCAATTCATGATTCATGATTCATTTCATAATTCATGATTCATGATTCATCATTCAATTCATGATTCATGATTCATGATTCAATTCATGATTCATGATTTGATTCATGATTCATAATTCATGATTAAATTCATAATTCATGATTCATGATTCAATTCATGATTCATGATTCAATTCATGATTCATGAATCATGATTTGATTCATGATTCATGTTTTAATTCATGATTCAATACTTAATTCAATTCATAATTCAATTCATGATTCTTGATTCAATTCATGATTCGATTCATGATTCATGTTTGAATTCATGATTCAATTCATGATTCATGTTTGAATTCATGATTTAATTCATGATTCATTTCATGATTCATGATTCAATTCATGATTCATGATTCAATTCATGATTCATGATTCGAATCATGATTCATGATTCAATTCATGATTCATGATTCAATTCATGATTCATGATTCAATTCATGATTCATGATTCATTATTCATTACTCAATTTATGATTCGATTCATGATTCATGATTCAATTCATGATTCATGATTCATTACTCAATTTATGATTCGATTCATGATTCATGATTCAATTCATGTTTCATGATTCATGATTCAATTCATGATTTATGATTCAATTCATGATTCATGATTCCTGATTTAATTCATGATTCATGATTCTTGATTCAATTCATGATTCATGATTCATGATTTGATTCATGATTCATGATTCATGATTTGATTCATGATTCATAATTCAATTCATGATTCATTATTCATGACTCGATTCATGATTCATGATTCGATTCATTATTCATGATTAAATTCATGATTCGTTACATGATTCATGATTCATGATTAAATTCATGATTCATGATTCATGATTTAATTCATGATTCAATTCATGATTCATGATTCAATTCATGATTCATGATTTATGATTCAATTCATGATTCATGATTCAATTCATGATTCATGATTCAATTCATGATTCATGATTCATTACTCAATTTATGATTCGATTCATGATTCATGATTCAATTCATGATTCATTACTCAATTTATGATTTGATTCATGATTCATGATTCAATTCATGATTCATGATTCATGATTCAATTCATGATTTATGATTCAATTCATGATTCATGATTCCTGATTCAATTCTTGATTCATGATTCATGATTCAATTCATGATTCATGATTCATGATTCATGATTTGATTCATGATTCATGATTCAATTCATGATTCATGATTCATGGTTCATGATTCATGATTCATGATTCGATTCATGATTCATGATTTATGATTCATGATTTATGATTCATGATTCGATTTATGATTCATGATTCAATTCATGATTCATGATTTAATTCGTGATTCATGATTCATGATTCAATACATGATTCATGATTCGATTCATGATTCATGATTTATGATTCATGATTCATGATTCATGATTCATGATTCAATTCATGATTCATGATTCAATTCATGATTCATGATTCGATTCATGATTCATGATTTAATTCATGTTTCATCATTCATGATTCAATACATGTTTTATGATTCATGATTCGATTCATGATTCATGATTCATTTCATTATTCATTATTTATGATTCAATTCATGATTCATGATTCAATTCATGATTCATAATTCATGATTCAATTCATGATTCATGATTCGATTCATGATTCATGGTTCATGATTCATGATTCGATTCATGATTCATGATATTCGATTCATGTTTCATGATTTATGATTCAATCATGATTCATGATTTAATTCGTGATTCATGATTCAATTCATGATTCATGATTCATTTCATGATTCATTTCATGATTTATGATTCCTGATTCAATTCATGATTCATGATATTCGATTCATGTTTCATGATTTATGATTCAATCATGATTCATGATTTAATTCGTGATTCATGATTCAATTCATGATTCATAATTCATGATTCAATTCATGATTCATGATTCATGGTTCATGATTCATGATTCATGATTCGATTCATGATTCATGATTTATGATTCAATTCATGATTCATGATTCATGATTCAATTCATGATTTATGATTCATGACTCGATTTATGATTCATGATTCAATTCATGATTCATGATTTAATTCATGATTCATGATTCAATTCATGATTCATGATTCATTTCATGATTCATGATTCATTTCATGATTCATTTCATGATTCAGGATTCCTGATTCAATTCATGATTCATGATTCAATTCATGATTTATGATTCATTTCATGATTCATGATTCATGATTAAATTCATGATTCAATTTATGATTCATAATTCATGATTCAATTCATGATTCAATTCATGATACATGATTCATGATTCAATTCATGATTCATGATTCAATTCATGATTCATGATTCATTTCATGATTCATGATTCATTTCATGATTCATTTCATAAATCAGGATTCCTGATTCAATTCATGATTCATGATTCAATTCATGATTCATGATTCATTTCATGATTCATGATTCATGATTAAATTCATGATTCAATTCATGATTCAATTTATGATTTATAATTCATGATTCAATTCATGATTCAATTCATGATACATGATTCATGATTCAATTCATGATTCATGATTCAATTCATGATTCATGATTCAATTCATGATTCATGATTCATGATTCAATTCATAATTCATGATTCATGATTCATCATTCAATTCATGATTCATGATTTATGATTCATGATTTAATTCATGATTCATGATTTGATTCATGATTCATAATTCATGATTCAATTCATAATTCATGATTCATGATTCAATTCATGATTCATGATTCATGATTCATGATTCAATTCATGATTCATGATTTGATTCATGATTCATAATTCATGATTCAATTCATGATTCAATACTTGATTCAATTTATAATTCAATTCATGATTCTTGATTCAATTCATGATTCGATTCATGATTCATGTTTCAATTCATGATTCGATTCATGATTCATGTTTGAATTCATGATTTAATTCATGATTCATTTCATGATTCATGATTCAATTCATGATTCATGATTCAATTCATGATTCATGATTCGAATCATGATTCATGATTCAATTCATGATTCATGATTCAATTCATGATTCATGATTTATGATTCAATTCATGATTCATGATTCAATTCATGATTCATGATTCATTACTCAATTTATGATTCGATTCATGATTCATGATTCAATTCATGATTCATGATTCATTACTCAATTTATGATTCGATTCATGATTCATGATTCAATTCATGTTTCATGATTCATGATTCAATTCATGATTTATGATTCAATTCATGATTCATGATTCCTGATTCAATTCATGATTCATGATTCATGATTCAATTCATGATTCATGATTCATGATTCGATTCATGATTCATGATTAAATTTATGATTCGATTCATTATTCATGATTAAATTCATGATTCGATACATGATTCATGATTCATGAATAAATTCATGATTCATGATTCAAGATTCAATTCATGATTAGATTCATGATTCATGATTCATGATTCAATTCATGATTCATGATTCGATTCATAATTCATGATTCGATTCATGATTCAATTCTTGATTCATGATTCATGATTCGATTCATGATTCATGATTAAATTTATGATTCATGATTTATGATTCAATTCATGATTCATGATTTATTTCATGATTCAATTCATGGTTCATGAATCTTGATTCAATTCATGATTTATTTCATGATTCATGATTTGATTCATGATTCATGATTCATTTCATGATTCATGATTAGATTCATGATTCATGATTAAATTCATGATTCGATTCATGATTCATGATTAAATTCATGATTCGATACATGATTCATGATTCATGATTTAATTCATGATTCATGATTCATTTCATGATTCGATTCATGATTCATGAATCATGATTCGATTCATAAATTATGATTAAATTCATGATTCATGATTTATGATTTAATTCATGATTCATGACTCATGATTTAATTCATGATTCGATTCATGATTCATGATTCATGATTCAAATTACGATTCATGATTCATGATTCGATTCATGATTCATGATTCAATTCTTGATTCATGATTCATGATTCAATTCATGATTCATGATTCAATTCTTGATTCATGATTCATGATTCGATTCATGATTCATGATTAAATTCATGATTCATGATTTATGATTCAATTCATGATTCATGATTTATTTCATGATTCATGATTCGATTCATGATTCATGATTCAATTCATGATTCAATTCATAATTTATTTCATGATTCATGATTCGATTCATGATTCATGATTCAATTCATGATTCAATTCATGATTTATGATTTAATTCATGATTAATGATTCAATTCATGATTCATGATTTTATGATTCGATTTATAATTCATGATTCAATTCATGATGCATGATTCAATTTGTGATTCATGATTCAATTCATGATTCATAATTAATTTCATGATTCATTTCATGATTCATGATTCCTGATTCAATTCATGATTCATGATACAATTCATGATTCATGATTCATTTCATGATTAATGATTCAATTCATGATTCAATTAATGATTAAATTTATGATTCATAATTCATGATTCAATTCATGATTCAATTCATGATTCATGATTCATGATTCAATTCATGATTCATGATTCATGATTCGATTCATGATTCATTATTCAATTCATGATTCATGATTCACGATTCAATTCATGATTCGTGATTCATGATTCATGATAAAATTCATGATTCATGATTCGATTCATGATTCATGATTCATGATTCATGATTCAATTCATGAATCATGATTCATGATTCAAGTTTCAATTCATGATTCGTGATTCATGATTCATGATAAAATTCATGATTCATGATTCGATTCATGATTCCATTCATGATTCATGATTCATGATTCGATTCAAGATTTATGGATCATGATTCGATTCATGATTCATGGATCATGATTCGATTCATGATTCATGGATCATGATTCGATTCATGATTCATGGATCATGATTCGATTCATGATTCATGATTCAATTCATGATTCATGATTCATTATTCATTACTCAATTTATGATTCGATTCATGATTCATGATTCAATTCATGATTCATGATTCATTACTCAATTTATGATTCGATTCATGATTCATGATTCAATTCATGTTTCATGATTCATGATTCAATTCATGATTTATGATTCAATTCATGATTCATGATTCCTGATTTAATTCATGATTCATGATTCTTGATTCAATTCATGATTCATGATTCATGATTTGATTCATGATTCATGATTCATGATTTGATTCATGATTCATAATTCAATTCATGATTCATTATTCATGACTCGATTCATGATTCATGATTCGATTCATTATTCATGATTAAATTCATGATTCGTTACATGATTCATGATTCATGATTAAATTCATGATTCATGATTCATGATTTAATTCATGATTCAATTCATGATTCATGATTCAATTCATGATTCATGATTTATGATTCAATTCATGATTCATGATTCAATTCATGATTCATGATTCAATTCATGATTCATGATTCATTACTCAATTTATGATTCGATTCATGATTCATGATTCAATTCATGATTCATTACTCAATTTATGATTTGATTCATGATTCATGATTCAATTCATGATTCATGATTCATGATTCAATTCATGATTTATGATTCAATTCATGATTCATGATTCCTGATTCAATTCTTGATTCATGATTCATGATTCAATTCATGATTCATGATTCATGATTCATGATTTGATTCATGATTCATGATTCAATTCATGATTCATGATTCATGGTTCATGATTCATGATTCATGATTCGATTCATGATTCATGATTTATGATTCATGATTTATGATTCATGATTCGATTTATGATTCATGATTCAATTCATGATTCATGATTTAATTCGTGATTCATGATTCATGATTCAATACATGATTCATGATTCGATTCATGATTCATGATTTATGATTCATGATTCATGATTCATGATTCATGATTCAATTCATGATTCATGATTCAATTCATGATTCATGATTCGATTCATGATTCATGATTTAATTCATGTTTCATCATTCATGATTCAATACATGTTTTATGATTCATGATTCGATTCATGATTCATGATTCATTTCATTATTCATTATTTATGATTCAATTCATGATTCATGATTCAATTCATGATTCATAATTCATGATTCAATTCATGATTCATGATTCGATTCATGATTCATGGTTCATGATTCATGATTCGATTCATGATTCATGATATTCGATTCATGTTTCATGATTTATGATTCAATCATGATTCATGATTTAATTCGTGATTCATGATTCAATTCATGATTCATGATTCATTTCATGATTCATTTCATGATTTATGATTCCTGATTCAATTCATGATTCATGATATTCGATTCATGTTTCATGATTTATGCTTCAATCATGATTCATGATTTAATTCGTGATTCATGATTCAATTCATGATTCATAATTCATGATTCAATTCATGATTCATGATTCATGGTTCATGATTCATGATTCATGATTCGATTCATGATTCATGATTTATGATTCAATTCATGATTCATGATTCATGATTCAATTCATGATTTATGATTCATGACTCGATTTATGATTCATGATTCAATTCATGATTCATGATTTAATTCATGATTCATGATTCAATTCATGATTCATGATTCATTTCATGATTCATGATTCATTTCATGATTCATTTCATGATTCAGGATTCCTGATTCAATTCATGATTCATGATTCAATTCATGATTTATGATTCATTTCATGATTCATGATTCATGATTAAATTCATGATTCAATTTATGATTCATAATTCATGATTCAATTCATGATTCAATTCATGATACATGATTCATGATTCAATTCATGATTCATGATTCAATTCATGATTCATGATTCATTTCATGATTCATGATTCATTTCATGATTCATTTCATAAATCAGGATTCCTGATTCAATTCATGATTCATGATTCAATTCATGATTCATGATTCATTTCATGATTCATGATTCATGATTAAATTCATGATTCAATTCATGATTCAATTTATGATTTATAATTCATGATTCAATTCATGATTCAATTCATGATACATGATTCATGATTCAATTCATGATTCATGATTCAATTCATGATTCATGATTCAATTCATGATTCATGATTCATGATTCAATTCATAATTCATGATTCATGATTCATCATTCAATTCATGATTCATGATTTATGATTCATGATTCAATTCATGATTCATGATTTGATTCATGATTCATAATTCATGATTCAATTCATAATTCATGATTCATGATTCAATTCATGATTCATGATTCATGATTCATGATTCAATTCATGATTCATGATTTGATTCATGATTCATAATTCATGATTCAATTCATGATTCAATACTTGATTCAATTTATAATTCAATTCATGATTCTTGATTCAATTCATGATTCGATTCATGATTCATGTTTCAATTCATGATTCGATTCATGATTCATGTTTGAATTCATGATTTAATTCATGATTCATTTCATGATTCATGATTCAATTCATGATTCATGATTCAATTCATGATTCATGATTCGAATCATGATTCATGATTCAATTCATGATTCATGATTCAATTCATGATTCATGATTTATGATTCAATTCATGATTCATGATTCAATTCATGATTCATGATTCATTACTCAATTTATGATTCGATTCATGATTCATGATTCAATTCATGATTCATGATTCATTACTCAATTTATGATTCGATTCATGATTCATGATTCAATTCATGTTTCATGATTCATGATTCAATTCATGATTTATGATTCAATTCATGATTCATGATTCCTGATTCAATTCATGATTCATGATTCATGATTCAATTCATGATTCATGATTCATGATTCGATTCATGATTCATGATTAAATTTATGATTCGATTCATTATTCATGATTAAATTCATGATTCGATACATGATTCATGATTCATGAATAAATTCATGATTCATGATTCAAGATTCAATTCATGATTAGATTCATGATTCATGATTCATGATTCAATTCATGATTCATGATTCGATTCATAATTCATGATTCGATTCATGATTCAATTCTTGATTCATGATTCATGATTCGATTCATGATTCATGATTAAATTTATGATTCATGATTTATGATTCAATTCATGATTCATGATTTATTTCATGATTCAATTCATGGTTCATGAATCTTGATTCAATTCATGATTTATTTCATGATTCATGATTTGATTCATGATTCATGATTCATTTCATGATTCATGATTAGATTCATGATTCATGATTAAATTCATGATTCGATTCATGATTCATGATTAAATTCATGATTCGATACATGATTCATGATTCATGATTTAATTCATGATTCATGATTCATTTCATGATTCGATTCATGATTCATGAATCATGATTCGATTCATAAATTATGATTAAATTCATGATTCATGATTTATGATTTAATTCATGATTCATGACTCATGATTTAATTCATGATTCGATTCATGATTCATGATTCATGATTCAAATTACGATTCATGATTCATGATTCGATTCATGATTCATGATTCAATTCTTGATTCATGATTCATGATTCAATTCATGATTCATGATTCAATTCTTGATTCATGATTCATGATTCGATTCATGATTCATGATTAAATTCATGATTCATGATTTATGATTCAATTCATGATTCATGATTTATTTCATGATTCATGATTCGATTCATGATTCATGATTCAATTCATGATTCAATTCATAATTTATTTCATGATTCATGATTCGATTCATGATTCATGATTCAATTCATGATTCAATTCATGATTTATGATTTAATTCATGATTAATGATTCAATTCATGATTCATGATTTTATGATTCGATTTATAATTCATGATTCAATTCATGATGCATGATTCAATTTGTGATTCATGATTCAATTCATGATTCATAATTAATTTCATGATTCATTTCATGATTCATGATTCCTGATTCAATTCATGATTCATGATACAATTCATGATTCATGATTCATTTCATGATTAATGATTCAATTCATGATTCAATTAATGATTAAATTTATGATTCATAATTCATGATTCAATTCATGATTCAATTCATGATTCATGATTCATGATTCAATTCATGATTCATGATTCATGATTCGATTCATGATTCATTATTCAATTCATGATTCATGATTCACGATTCAATTCATGATTCGTGATTCATGATTCATGATAAAATTCATGATTCATGATTCGATTCATGATTCATGATTCATGATTCATGATTCAATTCATGAATCATGATTCATGATTCAAGATTCAATTCATGATTCGTGATTCATGATTCATGATAAAATTCATGATTCATGATTCGATTCATGATTCCATTCATGATTCATGATTCATGATTCGATTCAAGATTTATGGATCATGATTCGATTCATGATTCATGGATCATGATTCGATTCATGATTCATGGATCATGATTCGATTCATGATTCATGGATCATGATTCGATTCATGATTCATGGATCATGATTCGATTCATGATTCATGGATCATGATTCGATTCATGATTCATGTTTCAATTTATGATTCAATTCTTGATTTAATTCATAATTGAATTCATGATTCATGATTTAATTCTTGATTCATGATTCATGATTCAATTCATGATTCGTTTCATGATTCATGATTCGATTCATGATTCATGATTCAATTCATGATTCATGATTCATGATTCGATTCATGATTCATGATTCAATTCATGATTCATGATTAATGATTCAATTCATGATTCGATTCATGATTCATGATTCAATTCATGATTCATAATTCAATTCATGATTCATGATTCATGATTCGATTTATGATTCATGATTTAATTCTTGATTCATGATTCAATTCATGTTTTATGATTTCTGATTCAATTCATGATTTATGATTCATGATTCGATTCATGATTCAATTCATGATTTATGATTTATGATTCAAATTATGATTCATGATTCATTTCATGATTCAATTCATGATTCATGATTCCTGATTCAATTCATGATTTATGATTCATTTCATGGATCATGATTCGATTCATGATTCATGATTCAATTCATGATTCATGATTCAATGCATGATTCATGATTCAATTCATGATTCATGATTTATGATTCAATTCATGATTCATGATTAAATTCATGATTCATGATTCAATTCATGATTCATGATTCAATTCATGATTCGATTCATGATTCATGATTCAATTCATGATTTATGATTCATGTTTTGATTCATGATTCATGATTCAATTCATGATTCATGATTCATGATTCATGATTCAATTCATGATTCATGATTTATGATTCAATTCATGATTCGATTCATGATTCATAAATCATGATTCATGATTCAATTTATAATTCATGATTCAATTCATGATTCATGATTCGATTCATGATTCATGATTCAATTCATGATTCATGATTCATGATTCAATTCATAATTCATGATTCATGATTTGATTCATGATTCATGATTTGATTCATGATTCATGATTCAATTCATGATTTATTATTCATGACTCGATTCATGATTCGATACATGATTCATGATTCATGATTCATGATTTAATTCATGATTCGATTCATGATTCATGATTAAATTCATGATTAATGATTTATGATTCAATTCATGATTCATGATTCAAGATTCAATTCATGATTAGATTCATGATTCATGATTCATGATTCAATTCATGATTCATGATTCGATTCATGATTCATGATTCGATTCATGATTCATGATTCAATTCTTGATTCATGATTCATGATTCGATTCATGATTCATGATTAAATTTATGATTCATGATTTATGATTCAATTCATGATTCATGATTTATTTCATGATTCAATTCATGGTTCATGAATCTTGATTCAATTCATGATTTATTTCATGATTCATGATTTGATTCATGATTCATGATTCATGATTCAATTTATGATTCAATTCATGATTTATTTCATGATTCATGATTCGATTCATGATTCATGATTCATGATTCAATTCATGATTCAATTCATGATTTATGATTCAATACATGATTCATGATTCATGATTCAATTCATGATGCATGATTCAATTCGTGATTCATAATTCGATTCATGATTCATGATTCATTTCATGATTCATTTCATGATTCCATTCATGATTCATGATTCAATTCATGATTCATGATTCGATTCATGATTCATGATTCAATTCTTGATTCATGATTCATGATTCGATTCATGATTCATGATTCAATTCATGATTCATGATTCAATTCATGATTCATGATTTATGATTCAATTCATGATTCATGATTCAATTCATGATTCATGATTCATGATTCAATTCATGATTCGATTCATTATTCATGATTCAATTCATGATTCATGATGCCTGATTCAATACATGTTTTATGATTCATGATTCGATTCATGATTCATGATTCATTTCATGATTCATTTCATAATTCATGATTCGATTCATGATTCATGATTCAATTCATGATTCATGATTTAATTCATGATTTATGATTTATGATTCAATTCATGATTCATGATTCAATTCATGATTCATGATTCAATTCATGATTCGATTCATGATTCATGATTCAATTCATGATTCATGATGCCTGATTCAATACATGTTTTATGATTCATGATTCGATTCATGATTCATGATTCATTTCATGATTCATTTCATAATTCATGATTCGATTCATGATTCATGATTCAATTCATGATTCATGATTTAATTCATGATTTATGATTTATGATTCAATTCATGATTCATGATTCAATTCATGATTCATGATTCAATTCATGATTCGATTCATGATTCATGATTCAATTCATGATTCATGATTCATGATTCAATTCATGATACATGATTCAATTCATGATTCGATTCATGATTCAATTCATGATTCATGATTCAATTCATGATTCATGATTTATGATTCAATTCATGATTCATGATTCAATTCATGACTGATGATTCAATTCATGATTCAATTCATGATTCATGATTCAATTCATGATTCATGATTCATGATACATGATTCATGATTCATGATTCTTGATTCATGATTCAATTCATGATTCATGATTCAATTCATGACTCATGATTCAATTCATGATTCAATTCATGATTCATGATTCAATTCATGATTCATGATTCGATTCATGATTCATGATTTAATTCATGTTTCATCATTCATGATTCAATACATGTTTTATGATTCATGATTCAATTCATGATTCATAATTCATGATTCAATTCATGATTCATGAGTCGATTCATGATTCATGATATTCGATTCATGATTCATGATTTATGATTCAATCATGATTTATGATTCAATCATGATTTATGATTCATGATTCGATTTATGATTCATGATTCATTTCATGATTCATTTCATGATTTATGATTCCTGATTCAATTCATGATTCATGATTCAATTCATGATTTATGATTCATTTCATGATTCATTATTTATGATTCAATTCATGATTCATGATTCAATTCATGATTCATAATTCATGATTCAATTCATGATTCATGATTCATGATTTATGATTCAATTCATGATTCATGATTCATGATTCAATTCATGATTTATGATTCATGATTCGATTTATGATTCATGATTCAATTCATGATTCATGATTTAATTCATGATTCATGATTCAATTCATGATTCATGATTCATTTCATGATTCATGATTCATTTCATGATTCATTTCATGATTCAGGATTCCTGATTCAATTCATGATTCATGATTCAATTCATGAATTATGATTCATTTCATGATTCAGGATTCATGATTAAATTCATGATTCAATTTATGATTCATAATTCATGATTCAATTTATGATTCAATTCATGATACATGATTCATGATTTAATTCATGATTCATGATTCAATTCATGATTCATGATTCATTTCATGATTCATAATTCATTTCATGATTAATTTCATGATTCAGGATTCCTGATTCAATTCATGATTCATGATTCAATTCATGATTTATGATTCATTTCATTAATTCATGATTCATGATTAAATTCATGATTCAATTCATGATTCAATTTATGATTCATAATTCATGATTCAATTCATGATTCAATTCATGATACATGATTCATGATTCAATTCATGATTCATGATTCAATTCATGATTCATGATTCATGATTCAATTCATAATTCATGATTCATGATTCATGATTCATGATTCATGATTCATGATTCATGATTCAATTCATGATTCATGATTCATAATTCATGATTCAATTCATAATTCATGATTCATGATTCAATTCATGATTCATGATTCATGATTCAATTCATGATTCATGAATCATGATTCGATTCATGATTCATGTTTTATTTCTTGATTCAATACTTGATTCAATTCATAATTCAATTCATGATTCTTGATTCAATTCATGATTCGATTCATGATTCATGTTTGAATTCATGATTTGATTAATGATTCATGTTTGAATTCATGATTTAATTCATGATTCATTTCATGATTAATGATTCAATTCATGATTCATGATTCAATTCATGATTCATGATTCGAATCATGATTCATGATTCAATTCATGATTCATGATTCAATTCATGATTCATGATTTATGATTCAATTCATGATTCATGATTCATGATTCAATTCATGATTCATGATTCAATTCATGACTCATGATTCAATTCATGATTCAATTCATGATTCATGATTCAATTCATGATTCATGATTCATGATACATGATTCATGATTCATGATTCTTGATTCATGATTCAATTCATGATTCATGATTCAATTCATGACTCATGATTCAATTCATGATTCAATTCATGATTCATGATTCAATTCATGATTCATGATTCATGATACATGATTCATGATTCATGATTCTTGATTCATGATTCAATTCATGATTCATGATTCAATTCATGATTCATGATTCGATTCATGATTCATGATTTAATTCATGTTTCATCATTCATGATTCAATACATGTTTTATGATTCATGATTCGATTCATGATTCATGATTCATTTCATTATTCATTATTTATGATTCAATTCATGATTCATGATTCAATTCATGATTCATAATTCATGATTCAATTCATGATTCATGAGTCGATTCATGATTCATGATATTCGATTCATGATTCATGATTTATGATTCAATCATGATTTATGATTCAATCATGATTTATGATTCATGATTCGATTTATGATTCATGATTCATTTCATGATTCATTTCATGATTTATGATTCCTGATTCAATTCATGATTCATGATTCAATTCATGATTTATGATTCATTTCATGATTCATTATTTATGATTCAATTCATGATTCATGATTCAATTCATGATTCATAATTCATGATTCAATTCATGATTCATGATTCATGATTTATGATTCAATTCATGATTCATGATTCATGATTCAATTCATGATTTATGATTCATGATTCGATTTATGATTCATGATTCAATTCATGATTCATGATTTAATTCATGATTCATGATTCAATTCATGATTCATGATTCATTTCATGATTCATGATTCATTTCATGATTCATTTCATGATTCAGGATTCCTGATTCAATTCATGATTCATGATTCAATTCATGAATTATGATTCATTTCATGATTCAGGATTCATGATTAAATTCATGATTCAATTTATGATTCATAATTCATGATTCAATTTATGATTCAATTCATGATACATGATTCATGATTTAATTCATGATTCATGATTCAATTCATGATTCATGATTCATTTCATGATTCATAATTCATTTCATGATTAATTTCATGATTCAGGATTCCTGATTCAATTCATGATTCATGATTCAATTCATGATTTATGATTCATTTCATTAATTCATGATTCATGATTAAATTCATGATTCAATTCATGATTCAATTTATGATTCATAATTCATGATTCAATTCATGATTCAATTCATGATACATGATTCATGATTCAATTCATGATTCATGATTCAATTCATGATTCATGATTCATGATTCAATTCATAATTCATGATTCATGATTCATGATTCATGATTCATGATTCATGATTCATGATTCAATTCATGATTCATGATTCATAATTCATGATTCAATTCATAATTCATGATTCATGATTCAATTCATGATTCATGATTCATGATTCAATTCATGATTCATGAATCATGATTCGATTCATGATTCATGTTTTATTTCTTGATTCAATACTTGATTCAATTCATAATTCAATTCATGATTCTTGATTCAATTCATGATTCGATTGATGATTCATGTTTGAATTCATGATTTGATTAATGATTCATGTTTGAATTCATGATTTAATTCATGATTCATTTCATGATTAATGATTCAATTCATGATTCATGATTCAATTCATGATTCATGATTCGAATCATGATTCATGATTCAATTCATGATTCATGATTCAATTCATGATTCATGATTTATGATTCAATTCATGATTCATGATTCAATTCATGATTCATGATTCATTACTCAATTTATGATTCGATTCATGATTTATGATTCAATTCATGATTCATGATTCAATTCATGATTCATGATTCATTACTCAATTTATGATTCGATTCATGATTCATGATTCAATTCATGATTCATGATTCATTACTCAATTTATGATTCGATTCATGATTCATGATTCAATTCATGATTCATGATTCATTACTCAATTTATGATTCGATTCATGATTGAATTCATGTTTCATGATTCATGAGTCAATTCATGATTTATGATTCAATTCATGATTCATGATTCATGATTTGATTCATGATTCATGATTCATGATTTGATTCATGATTCATAATTCAATTCATGATTCATTATTCATGACTCGATTCATGATTCATGATTCGATTCATTATTCATGATTAAATTCATGATTCGATACATGATTCATGATTCAATTCATGATTCATTATTCATGACTCGATTCATGATTCATGATTCGATTCATTATTCATGATTAAATTCATGATTCGATACATGATTCATGATTCATGATTAAATTCATGATTCATGATTCATGATTTAATTCATGATTCAATTCATGATTCAGGATTCAATTCATGATTCATGATTTATGATTCAATTCATGATTCATGATTCATGATTCAATTCATGATTTATGATTCAATTCATGATTCATGATTCCTGATTCAATTCATGATTCATGATTCATGATTCAATTCATGATTCATGATTCATGATTTGATTCATGATTCATGATTTGATTCATGATTCATGATTCAATTCATGATTTATTATTCATGACTCGATTCATGATTCATGATTCATGATTTGATTCATGATTCATGATTCCATTCATGGTTTATTATTCATGACTCGATTCATGATTCATGATTCGATTCATGATTCATGATTAAATTTATGATTCGATTCATTATTCATGATTAAATTCATGATTCGATACATGATTCATGATTCATGAATAAATTCATGATTCATGATTCATGATTTAATTCATGATTCAATTCATGATTCATGATTAAATTCATGATTAATGATTTATGATTCAATTCATGATTCATGATTCAAGATTCAATTCATTATTAGATTCATGATATATGATTCATGATTCGATTCATGATTCATGATTCGATTCATGATTCATGATTCAATTCTTGATTCATGATTCATGATTCGATTCATGATTCATGATTAAATTTATGATTCATGATTTATTTCATGATTCAATTCATGGTTCATGAATCTTGATTCAATTCATGATTTATTTCATGATTCATGATTTGATTCATGATTCATGATTCATGATTCAATTTATGATTCAATTCATGATTTATTTCATGATTCATGATTCGATTCATGATTCATGATTCATGATTCAATTCATGATTCAATTCATGATTTATGATTCAATACATGATTCATGATTCAATTCATGATTCATGATTCGATTTATGATTCATGATTCAATTCATGATGCATGATTCAATTTGTGATTCATGATTCGATTCATGATTCATTATTCATTTCATGATTCATTTCATGATTCCATTTATGATTCATGATTCAATTCATGATTCATGATTCGATTCATGAATTATGATTCAATTCTTGATTCATGATTCATGATTCGATTCATGATTCATGATTAAATTCATGGTTCATGAATCTTGATTCAATTCATGATTTATTTCTTGATTCATGATTCAATTCAAAATTCAATTCATGGTTCATGAATCTTGATTCAAGTCATGATTTATTTCATGATTCATGATTCAATTCATGATTCAATTTATGAATCATGATTCATGATTCATGAATCCTGATTCAATCATGATTCATGATTCAATTCATGATTCAATTTATGATTCATAATTCAGGATTCAATTAATGATTCAATTCATGATTCATAATTCAAATCATGATTCATGATTCATGATTCGATTCATGATTCACGATTCAATTCATGATTCATGATTCATGATTCAATTCATGATTCGTGATTCATGATTCATGATTCAATTCATGATTCATGATTTGATTCATGAATCATGATTCATGATTCAATTCATGATTCATGATTCAATTCATGATTCATGATTCAATTCATGATTCATGATTTATGATTCAATTCATGATTCATGATTCAATTCATGATTCATGATTCAATTCATGATTCATAATTCGATTCATGATTCATGATTCATGATTCAATTCATGATTCGATTCATGATTCATGATTCAATTCATGATTCATGATTCATGATTCAATTCATGATTTATAATTCAATTCATGATTCATGATTCATGATTCAATTCATGATTCATGATTCATGATTCGATTCATAATTAATGATTCATGATTCGATTCATGATTCATGATTCAATTCATGATTCATGAATCATGATTCAATTCATGATTCATGATTCAATTCATGAATCGATTCATGATTCATGATTCGATTCATCATTCATGATTCAATTCATGATTCATGATTCGATTCATGATTCATGATTCAATTCATGATTCATTTCATGATTTATGATTCCTGATTCAATTCATGATTCATGATTCAATTCATGATTTATGATTCATTTCATGATTCATTATTTATGATTCAATTCATGATTCATGATTCAATTCATGATTCATAATTCATGATTCAATTCATGATTCATGGTTCATGATTCATGATTTATGATTCAATTCATGATTCATGATTCATGATTCAATTCATGATTTATGATTCATGATTCGATTTATGATTCATGATTCAATTCATGATTCATGATTAAATTCATGATTCAATTTATGATTCATAATTCATGATTCAATTCATGATTCAATTCATGATACATGATTCATGATTCAATTCATGATTCATGATTCAATTCATGATTCATGATTCATTTCATGATTCATAATTCATTTCATGATTAATTTCATGATTCAGGATTCCTGATTCAATTCATGATTCATGATTCAATTCATGATTTATGATTCATTTCATTAATTCATGATTCATGATTAAATTCATGATTCAATTCATGATTCAATTTATGATTCATAATTCATGATTCAATTCATGATTCAATTCATGATACATGATTCATGATTCAATTCATGATTCATGATTCAATTCATGATTCATGATTCATGATTCAATTCATAATTCATGATTCATCATTCATCATTCAATTCATGATTCATGATTCATGATTCATGATTCAATTCATGATTCATGATTCATAATTCATGATTCAATTCATAATTCATGATTCATGATTCAATTCATGATTCAGGATTCATGATTCAATTCATGATTCATGAATCATGATTCGATTCATGATTCATGTTTTATTTCTTGATTCAATACTTGATTCAATTCATAATTCAATTCATGATTCTTGATTCAATTCATGATTCGATTCATGATTCATGTTTGAATTCATGATTTGATTAATGATTCATGTTTGAATTCATGATTTAATTCATGATTCATTTCATGATTAATGATTCAATTCATGATTCATGATTCAATTCATGATTCATGATTCGAATCATGATTCATGATTCAATTCATGATTCATGATTCAATTCATGATTCATGATTTATGATTCAATTCATGATTCATGATTCAATTCATGATTCATGATTCATTACTCAATTTATGATTCGATTCATGATTTATGATTCAATTCATGATTCATGATTCAATTCATGATTCATGATTCATTACTCAATTTATGATTCGATTCATGATTCATGATTCAATTCATGATTCATGATTCATTACTCAATTTATGATTCGATTCATGATTCATGATTCAATTCATGATTCATGATTCATTACTCAATTTATGATTAGATTCATGATTGAATTCATGTTTCATGATTCATGAGTCAATTCATGATTTATGATTCAATTCATGATTCATGATTCATGATTTGATTCATGATTCATGATTTGATTCATGATTCATAATTCAATTCATGATTCATTATTCATGACTCGATTCATGATTCATGATTCGATTCATTATTCATGATTAAATTCATGATTCGATACATGATTCATGATTCAATTCATGATTCATTATTCATGACTCGATTCATGATTCGATTCATTATTCATGATTAAATTCATGATTCGATACATGATTCATGATTCATGATTAAATTCATGATTCATGATTCATGATTTAATTCATGATTCA